>NC_051431.1:1506805-1525916 GCF_001649575.2 Kryptolebias marmoratus
TAATGGTTTAAAATAAAATAAGAAAAGTCTAGTTATTTCCATGCAGTGTCCAGAAAGAGGTGTTGTTCAGCTTGTAGGGCACCACAACTGCTTCCACCCACCTCCATCATCATCATATGAAATAACTTTTTGTCACAACAAAAAATAGTGGCTGGTAAAATATTTGAGTGGCTGGTAAAAAAAAATTTGTCAATTTGGACAAAATTTTTAATTTCCACCCCTGGATTCAGATACTTGAGACGTACGACACCATTACCCTGTATCTGTTCGATGCTGTGTGCATATACTCGTACTCCCGTACTTCCTGGCAGCATGATGTTCACCTGTCAGGTGTTAGAGGAGGAGTTAGCTAACAGCAGCAGGAAACGGCAGCCATGGCGTTGGTCTCACACGTCCCTCAGCTGGCGGCTAACGAGGACATTTTGGCACAGAGGAATGCAGCAGATTTGACAGTCAGATGGACGTTTTAATTCAACGTTAGCCTAATTCCATCTCAAAGATATTCACGGGCAGCTCAACCAGCCAATCAAAAGACTCCAACAGGATGTGCAGACCCACTGGAGTAGCATCCTGGGAATATACGGATCTGAGCTCGAGCTTCCAAACATCGTCAGTGGCTGGTTCTGGAAAAGACCGTTACTGCCCCGGCTCTGTTTGAGGAGTTAACACCAAAAGTAAGCTCATCTGGAATGTATATCGGTGCGTTCCTATAAAATTCATCTTGCCAAGTCCTACATCTGTCTGAGAATGTCTCTAAAATGAAAAGACTTCTTTAAATCCGTTGCCTCAGATGTAAAACTTCTGTTTCCTTTTAATGTTCCGAACCACCAAGCTATAATTGGACCGTTCCAGCTGTGTGAATGTGGGGCGCGTATGATCCGACGTGATGAAAGAATAATTGAAACATCTGAGGTTTCCAGAGACCTCGTTCAGTCCTCCGCGGAGCTGTAATCCACTCCAGGGTTGGGTTCTGCACCACACTGACCTTACCGTGATCGCTTGGCGAACGTGGTATTAATAGTGTGGGAAGTGGCACCTGGTGGCAGTTTGAGCTGCGGTTGGCATGGTAACCGATGTGCCTGAGCCCGGGTTTATTATTCAGTGCATCGTATAAAGGTATGATCCCATTAGAGGAAGAAGGAGAGGAAAAGACGTGTCAAATTTTCTGTATTTAAGGGACTGAACTTCCTTCACCAGAGTTTAAGAATAAATGATCCAGTTTCTTTCCAAGAAATAATCTGAAATCAGAAAATAGTTGAGGAACTTTTGTTTTAATGCGAGCTGTTGTCTGAAGTTTCTTCGTTTAAAGTCTCTGCGGCAGAAATAAGAGAGAGCCCTGATCTTTGACATCAACCAGAGATTCAACTAATTGACAAAAACGGGTCAATTTTGTGACCTGATGCTTTCACCCATGAATACATTCATAACGACACCTTCCACACACCCCTGTGTCCCGTTTCAGGTGTCCATGATCTCAGACGTCCTGATAAAAAGAGAAAAGCTCAGGTGAAAGACTTCCCACAGTTACTATTCATGAACTAGCTTTGCCCACGCAGAGCTCAACACAATAATACCTCCCCGCCTTCTCTCATTTATAATCCAAAGCACATCCAGCTACCTGACAATAAAGTTCCAACTCCACACTTTCCTCAGGGATCCATTAGCTCTCAGCTCGTGTAGCCATTACTTTCTTTTACCTTCATTTATTCAGACAGAATCTCAGTGAACTGATGGAGGATTTTAGCAGATGTTTGTTCAGTCCGATCCGTCCGCAGCCAGAAGACTAACGTTCAACATTAAAGGACAACTTGCTGCTTTGGTTCTTGTCAACATGCATCTTGGTGACTTCCTGTCTACAATGAAAAAGTCTAAAGTGAAATCAAAAACCCCTTTTCAGGGTCAATGAGCAGAAAGGATGTTTTATACACTTTTATTGTAAATAAAAAGGAGCATTTTCCCTTTTTTAAAGTAGTTTTTGGTCTCTGAGAGCTTATTTGCCTCCCAGCGTGGTGCCATAATAAAACAAACAAGATCAAACTCTTGTAATTATTCCCCTGATGCCGTTTTTGTGTACACTCACAGAGAAACTGGCTGGGTGATGCAGATTATTGGAACATTAATTTCAGGCTTGTTGAGAACTGAGGTGTATTTAAAAGATGATCGTCACAGAAAAAGAAGACTTTGTTCCTAAAAAGAACATTTGATGTCTCCAGCCTGATTGTGTTTTTTTATTTTTATTTTAGTGAGGAAGTATCTTTTTGCTGTCTATGATTTTTATTTCATAATTAAACAAACACAAGCAAAATGTTTCCGGCTGAAGGTAGATTTAAGAAACATCCGACAATCGATGATTTGGTTTACGTGTTTGGACCAAAGACCAACCTTCCCTGTCAGCTGGTTCCAGCACAAGTTTTAAGTCCCGCCCACTCCATTGCCCCTTTTCCACCGGCCCTAAAGGTCCCGGCTCCACTCTACTCGGCTTGCTATGGGCGCGTTTCCACCGGCATTTTTTTGAGGCCGGTCCCTGCTTTTTTGGTCCCTGCTTCGGAGTAGGGCCAGCCGGGCCGGCCCTGCTTCGTGGGCGGTGCAAGCTTAGCTCCTGTTCACTCATTGGTCGTGGGTGTGACCAGATCCGAGCATAAAGAGCGAAGGTAGGAATATAAACAACAGCGTTAGCTTACCCTGCAACGTTTCTGCCGTCTGTCCCCCACCTGAAGGCCTGTAAAGCCTGAAATCTCCGGCGGATAACATCTGTCCTACTCCGCGCAACAATCGCGGCATCCAGAGCGTTTCTTCCACTGCGCCTCTCTTCCTGAAGTCTCAGGAGAATCCCCATAAGTTTAAAAAACAGCAACAACACAGGGCCAACGTTGTCCATAGCACTTCCGCTGTTTACACAAATGACGCCAAGTTTCGGTAGCCCCGCCCCCCGCAACACGAGGAGGCGTTCCTCTGCTACCGCCCAAACTGGTCGGTGGAAATGTGACGCTTTTTTTTTTTTTTAGAGCCGGGCCGAGTAGAGCAGGGCTTCTGTAGTAGAGCCAGTGGAAAAGGAGCACATGTAAACAAACGTGACGAAGCTGGTGGTAAAATTTGAAAAACACACCTCAGATGGAGCAGCAACCAGCTGGGTGTCTGCTGTTTTTGGGGCTTTTAGTGTACAGTCTGCAGAAACAGGTGCCTAAAGATCTCCTGTAATTGGCTGAAGGGTCTGTGACCTCTGAACTCCGTCTGTTGCAGTTCGATTATCTTTGTTCTTCGCTTTAAAGTAACTGAAAACACACAGAACTTGTCTCCAACAGCATAAAGTTGCAACTTTAAATCATTTCCCACGTTGAGTTTTTCCTGTGTTAGTTATTTAGCTCCAGTATCACCTTTATGACCACACCTGTGTTGGTTTTCGCACGCCGCCGAAGGTGAAAGGGCAATAATGTTTTTGTCCCCGTCTGTTCGTTGAACCACCGGTCGGATTTTATTGAAACTAACGCAGTAATCGTTGCATGGACTTCTACAACTGATATTCTGTTATTATGACCTTTTATTCTGGTTTCTGTTTGTCGTAAATGTCACAGCAGTGTTTGTGCTTTCTGTGCAAAATTAAAAAGGTTCCCATCTTTTTTTTTTTTTCTGTCTGACCTCGACTCCGGTTTTATTGCCACTTAACAGCTGAGTTTATACCCGACTGTTAATGAGGACAAAAAGACAAAACGAGTTGTCCGCTGAGACTGTCCGTTTGTATTGAGGGTTTTTTTTGTGCGGTATCGATCCTCCACAACGTGACATTTCGTTATATTGGAGTGAGCGCAGCGCTAACAAGACAGCTGGGAGCGCTGAACTTTCTGAGTAATCCACTCCTCCGGGTGACCCCACACAGGAGCCGAGTGTCGGAAAAATAAAACTGCCCCCGTTTTTATTCTTTCGCTCCCATAATCGAACAGAGACGGAAGCAAACACTGTTTTTACTGGTTGTGTTATAGACTGGTGTCCTGACGATATGGCTGTGTGTTTATTTCAGTAACCAGTTAAAATGAAAGGAGGATTCTTTGTGCACTCTAAGAAATTAAATTTAAGGAGATGTGTCAAAAGGTTCAACTGAGCTATCAGCGAAATGTGAGTTATCTCAGAAAGTAATCATTGGGTGTAAAACTGAGTAACATTTGGAGTCTTTCCAATTCAAGATGGCTGCCTCAGTCAACGGCGGGTGATATGCATTCTTTGTGTGCTAGGACTTTGATTATTTGAAGCTTTGTCCTCACCAAATAATTCATGGATGCCAATGGATTAAAGAAAAAAAAGACTTTCTGGATTAATGGACATGTTAAAGTAAGGAGAGCACCTGTGGACAGACTTTATTTAGTAAAATCAATTTTACTTTTTAAACTAATTAGTTAAGTTGGATTTAATGAACTGTATTTAGTTGTTTTATTGGCTCATAATGTTGCTTTAATGCAACACCTGCTTATTTTCACTATTAAAAATTTGACTAAAAGCTTAAACTTCAAGATTAATAAGAATAATTGCATATATTTTGTGTAAACTATGAGTGTTGGGACGCTAATGCCTCTGCTTTGCTCGCCAAAGTTTTTATTAAATTGTGCAATCTGTTAGCGCTCAGAGAGTGTGTTGGGACGACTCTCAGCTACTACCACGCAGATTTTTAGTTCATTATCTGTAAAACTGAGCTGCAGCTGTTAGTTAGCTGTGGCAGCCATCTTGAACTGAGTCGACTCTGATCGTTAATTCGCTGTAGATATGATTACTTTCTGAGAGTTTCATGAAAATCTGTCCACCTGTTCATCAAATCTTTTGCTAACAGACACAAACACAGGCGATTACATGATCGCCCGCCTGTTAGGGCAGCAGGGGATTAAATTAGGGAGACTGAATTGGGGTGGGAATCTTTAGGCGTCTCATGATTCGGTTCAGAAACGATGTCAGGTTTGAGGAAAACCAGCAGGAGGCAGCTGGTCGGATGATGTTTATCCAAATCTGTTTACAAATGGAAACGATGGGAGTATTTTACATATACACTGATGTTTTAAAACTTCTAATTATCAGGCGTCTGACCGACAATCTGACTAATTTAACATTAAAAACACCATAGAGAAGTTTCTGCAGTGAGCATCGTGTTTATCTCTGTAATTTTCTCCATAAATCAAACTTTTCAGTCATTATTAAAGGCAGTCGTGTTATGATAAGTTCTGTTTCTGCTACAGCAGCTACGGTAGCTCTGCTGGGACATTACGCTGCTGACTTGAAGTGATAGCACAGATTAACACAATCAATTGTTGGTGTTTGAGAACGGATCCAGGATCGTCGTGTCTGCGGTGCTTTTAAAACTCACTGATCCTAATCTGAGCCCCGCACACTCAGGAACATGTTCAGTTACTTTCATTTGTTTTTCACATCATTGTTTCTTCTCCTGAATCTAAACACATGTTTGTGTACATCTTTAAGTTGTTTTTTGTTTAAATTTGACCTTCAGAACAGTGTCGAAGAACGTTAAAGTCCTTATCGCATCCCTCCAGTTCCTTATAATTCCAGTCTGTGTGGAGCAGGTCAGGATAGGGGTTGACTTTAATCTCTCCCGTGTCTCTGTTCACTTAATTATCTTCTCCTTTTCCCCTCTTATCTCTCTGCCCCTTTACTTCTCCTCTTCCTGCCTGTAAGCACCATATTGTCTGTTAGCGAGCAGATAAAAGCTCTCTGGCTGCGGAGCCGGGAGCGAGATATCGACCTCGGCATCATGAGCCCAGTAATTGGTGCATCCCGCACCGGCCTGGTGACAGCGTGACGGAGTTCCTCCATCACATAAATTAGCCGTCACTGCTGACTGATTGGAGGATCGGCGCTTTAGCACCAGTCTTCTCAGAATTGTTCCTGTACTTAAGATAAGGTCGACTTTTACTTTATTTCTTTCAGGATTTATACTCTGTGTAGCGTATCCTCAGAGGACCAGATGATCTGTAGTTAATGAAAACACAGCAAACAGCAGAGGTACAGGTATGGAAACAGACTTTAAGGATTTCAAACTGTTTAATTATACAGATATGGATCCAGAACAGCAATGTTGCCGAAAGCAGCTTTAGATCAGTGGTTCTCTAACTTTTTGTCCGTTTGGAGGAAGAAAAATTGTAGAAAAAAGTACAAAATCTAATTTTACACACATCTTTTTAAAAGGCTTCTTAGGTATTGAGTCAAAAAATGTGATTTTGTTGCTTTTTTCCCCATTAAAAACAAAGAATGAATTACAACTGAACTTTGCTAGAAGAATAAAAACTGACAGCTCCAGCTGCCTCTGATTATTCAAAAACTGAAAGAATTAAACAAAAAAAAAATCAGTCACCTTTTTGTTCTTTCGGCTGCTCCCTTCTTCAGGGGTCGCCACAGCGAGCGAACTCACAGGAAAGGTTTGGTCTTTGCTTTAAACTCTGTCCTTCCTGACGCACCCTGGGCTCGAACATGCAACCTCAGGATTAAAAACACCACGGCAGCCCTGAGAAATATAAAAATATAATGCTGCTAAAGACTTTATTTAGTCCATTTCTCCCACATGTATCTATAAAGAATATAAAGTGCAGGTATTTGGTGGAAATATTGAACCTCATATCATTTTATCACAGTTTTATTAATGTTTAATTTGTCACTAATATTCTTCTTAAAAGTGATTTTTCTGCTTCGTTGTAATCATCAGGTTTTCTTTTTAAAAACTCAAGTGGTTAACGAGGCTGGAGCGTAATGTTTCAGTGAATATTACTGATTATATTAAACTTCCTGCTGTCAGCTCAGAGTTAAACACCGTTCACTGTAACTCCAACAGCAAAACGTCTTCCATCTTCTTGATTTAAGGCTGTATTTGTTTTCTTTCCACGCTGGTGTAAACACATGTGGAACAACATATGTTCAGCCACCGACTGTTCCACTCCAGTCCAGCAGTGGGAGCTGTGTTTTCCCTCCTCCACCGTTTGTTCCTGAATGAAAGAGACGCCTCTTCCAGCCAACAGCTTTTCCTCGATGAAGGGGAGATGAACCCTTCCCTCTCCACTCGTCATCACTTCTGTCCGGGTCGTGAACCGGCTGAGCAGTTCAGGAGTGGATCCACTCTGTCCACCGCCTGTCAAAAAGACGAGTCAAACAAACGTTGACATTCACTCTGACAGGACTGGTCACATCACCTTGTGTCTCTCTTAGGGGTCGCGCCCCCCAGTTTGAGAACCATTGCTTCAGATCCAGGATTTCAAGAGATGAGTTTGTGAGGCTTCACTGGTGTCCGATTAGAGAATCCATATTTGACTGAAATGCAGACCCTCCAGGATTTCGCGATGTTGCGATCGCAACTTTTAACGCAACTTTAAGCCAATATTTATTGTTTCTGAAGTGATTTGCCACCGTTTCTGTGGTCTAGTCTCTTCTTTGTGGGTTTGTGTAGCGTGGAATACAAAATAACCCCAAATAACTCATGAAGAAGACACGTGACATCACTTCCTGTTAACATCAGAATGCCGGGAGCGTGCAGGAGCAGCGACCGAAGCCAAAATGTGCGCTAATGCTTCACATTTGCCCACAAAGATTTCAGCAAACCAGTTTCCTCCCCAGCTGCAGCTGTTTTGCACGTCCTGCAGTGAAATCATGGAACATAAACGCATCGACAAACACTTTGTGTCTGCAAAACATGTGAGGAGAGCTGCAGACCAGGGACAATCCAGAAATGCTCATGAATGTCAGTTTAGAAGCTATCAAAGTTCTCAAATAAAGAATGTCAATGTTTGTTGGTAATTATCTTACACAACTAGGAAGTATTTTTGGTTTATATATTAAAAGTTATGGTTCTTTATTGATTTTAGTAAAAAAAAAAAGAAGCAACTTTTAGGAAAATGCTCCGCGAAATCAGGCATTTTAGCCGCAACAATCACAAAAAATGCCTGTGAAATCCTGGAGGGACCGGAAATGCGTCGAAAACAATTAGTTAAACAATTTGTCAGCCATCTCCGGGGGCAGGCCCTTTATCAGCCCGTTAGTTTTAAACTTATCATCTTATGTGATGCAACATGTTGTGTCTGTGCAATTTACAGCCCACAGTTCAGCTGCTGAGCAGATTTATCATCTCCGCTCAGCATCAGGACCGTTTACCTGCTGCAGGAAGTGAATTACCAGACTGAGAGCGCGAAGAGGTTTGACCAGCGGCGTAAACGTGCAGAGATAAATTTGCTGCAAGACACGCAGGTGTGTGTGAGGGCTTCAACGATCAATATTTACAGTTTCCATTATAGGTGGAAGAAATGGATTGTTTGAAGAAGTGAAGGGCGCTCATTCTTTTGCATCATCTCTCCCACACACGTCCTCTGTTGATACAGTACATAAATTCCTTCCACATATCTGAAAAATCACACTCTCCTGTCCTATGGCTCCATTCTCCAGCTTCAGCGATTCCTGGTGATTTATTCTGAGTCCTGGAAGGTTTATCTTTATTCAGGGCGCCTCCGGGCAAGGCCGAGAACTCCAAGGTCGTTCATCAGTTCTGTGCAGCCTGCATGCCCTTGCCCCCAGCCAGCTATTACTGTCGCCCTTAAAAAAAAAAAAAAAAAACACTTCATGATGCAGTGCACTTTGTGTTTGTTTTTATTTTCTTGGTGCAGCAGATTCACAAGCAGCCCTGAAAGATTAATGATTAAATTACAGAATCAGATACCCAGCAGCAGATAGATGGAAACTCCTTAAATAGACAAGATGGTGGAAGAAAGGGATCGTTTGGAAGGCTTCCTGTTGTCATCGAACACAGAAAAGGAAGGAAATATTCCCCTGAGTGGAAGGTTTTTTTTGGTTTATTTGGATTATTGATCTTGGCCATCAGATTTGGGTGGTTTGGATATTTTAATCTTTCCTGGATATGTGATTATTTATGGCAAAGACCTGTTTGCTGGGAGTTAAATTCAGAAAGTAAGACTATTTTCTAAATAATTATGCACACAGAAGTCACATTAGGTTTTGTATTTGCTCCTTAATAGACCATTTAAAATGATCTTTCTGCTCAATTACTACCTGATTTTTGTAGTTTTCTTATATAAAACATTTGAAACCAGGCTCCTTATTTCTCACTCTGGGACAGCTTGCCCAGTAGTTGTTTACGATGAGTGGAACGGAGCCCAAAGTTCGGTTCAGTTTTCAGTTCAGCTGGATTTTATTCTCAGGACGTTGTGTAGGTGTGGAAAACTGAAGGAATGAAGCGGCATCGCGGCAGTCATTCCTAAATGTCGACCCGGCTGTGTTAAAGTTTGTTTCAGCCTGAAGTTGCCTCTCCTGATGTTCATGTTGTCATCTGATGTGTGAACCTGTTGTTTGTCTCTTCCTGTTGGGGGGAAAAAACAGACGGTTTCATATAACAGAGTTAAAGTTGTTTTCAGCTCCTCTGTTTGGGTTTATTTTCAGCTCTCTGAAGAACAAATCGACGGCGCTGCCAGCGGGTACAGGGAGCATTAAGTGGACTAGAAAATAGTTGATTGATGCAGCAACCAAAGCATAGATCACACGTGTCAAACTCAAGGCCCGCGGGCCAGATCTGGCCCTCTGTAACATCTCATTCGGCCCTCCAGTCTGAGACAGATCGAGTCTCTGGTTCTTATTTTGCTTAAAAAAACTGAGCCTAATTAGTGAAGTTTTCTCTTGACAGTGACTTAGAAGCCAACAATATATAGTTTTAATTTCTGTATGATCAGGTTTTTGTCGATGGCTTTTTAAAAAAAATCTGTTTTAATGTTAAAAAATTCATTTAAAAGCTGAGTGAGGCGTAAGAAATGACAGCTAATGATGAGCTTTTTGAAGTTTGATCTATTTGTCTGTGTTCATTAAAGTCTGTTTGCTCTAAATTCTGTATAATCTGTAACTGGGAAAAGGTCATTCATATTTCTATATTAATGATTTGACATAATACATCTAAAACCAATTAATTTATGTAATTTTTAATAAATATTGATTGTGATTGGCCCTTGGCTAGGACCAAATATTTAATTTTGGCCCCCTTGCATCACTGGGTTTGACCCCCCTGGCATAGAGCTACAACAGATAGAACGTGGCTTGTAGACGGTGGTCTGGTCTCTTCTTTAGCAGATCTGCTCTCAGCCTTGGCAGCTGAACCAAAAGGCCTGACCTGAACTGAGACCATTCCATCCAGAGTCGATATAAAACACTGTAGCATAAATACTTTGGCTCATGGTCATTATATTCACCCAGGAAATCTATTCTCTGAATATTTCTGCTTTTCGCTGAAGCTCAAAAACATTTTTTGATTTTTCAAACTGAAGGTTCGTGTTGTTATAATTTATGATCGGGTTGGTTTGTTTTTTGTTGCTGTTTTAAAATAAAATTGACTTTTTTTTAATTAAACCTGGTCAGATGCTTTTAAGCCTTTTATAAAAGTGTTTTTTTGTTGCTTCTTGTTTGAAAATCAGACGTTCTTCTGATAATTGTTGTTTTTATTCTGTTGCAGCACAGCAACATACGTCTTTTGTTTGGGCGACCCTGTGTGTGTGTGTGTGTGTGTGTGTGTTGTATGACTTTATTTGTGTGGACAGTTTTGGGTTTTTTGGATTTAGCAGCCTTATTGTCATATTTAAAGTGAGGATAAGAGGCTGTAAAGATCTTTTTGTTATTTTTGATCACAAAGCAAACTTTCCTTTTCTGTGAACAAGTTTGAGACTTTAGTCAAAAAGAACAAGAGCTTCTGTTAAATTGTGTAAACTATAATTTAACCCTCGAGGATTTATTCCAGCTGTTGCTTGTTTTTCTTTTTGCTTGCTCAGATTTTTATCTGTGCTTCTCACACACATAATATTACTATAATTACACTTTTAGATAATAAAACTTCAAAGAAAACAAAATTTTCTGTAAACGATCTCGACTCAAATGAAATCTGCTGCTGTTCAGTAATATGAAGTAAAATTATATTAAAAAAGAATAAGTGTTTGTTTTAGCCAAATATCCAGTCATTTAGTCTCAATTATGAAACAAACTTGTAGTTTTCTGAGACAGAGTGCTTCATTCATTTTGAATTCATGTTTATATTTTTGGACTGACGCTGGATGTCATCAGACGGTTTTTAGTTTTCTCGTCTCGGTGTTTGGGTTGTAAGCGTGTTCCTGTGTGCGTTCAGGGCGTGACTTACTGCGGCGAGAGCTCTGCCAGCAGTCTGACCATGGCGAACGTTCCCTGGCACCAGGAGGTGGTCGCCTTCGTCCAGCAGCTGGCCGACATGCTGCCTCAGTACGAGATCGCCTGCGAGCACGAGCACTCCAACTGTTTGCTCATCGCCCACACCAAGGTAGGAAGGGTTGGATATCTGAAGCCATTTATACGTAATGTTTTCACTCTCCTGTCCATTTATTTCCCCCTCTGATGCCAGCAGAAACACAATATTTGACTCCTTTCTCCTCTGCAGCTCATATATGACAGCGGCTGTTTGTGCAGCTGATTATAAGCACCTTTTTGCAGACCTTTCATAAAATATTCACTCTTTCATTTTGTGTCTACACAGTTTGTTTAAGCTATGCTGCTTTGGTGAAAACTTTCTTTTAAAGTTGCAGTTCCTGCACCTCGTATTATCCTTCCCCCACTTTTTCTGTTTCTTCTGCATCCAAATCAACAAATGCACATAAAGTCCAGCTGTTGTTGACATCATCAGTGATGTTTTGTGTTTGTGTGCAGCCAGGAGCGGTGGATGAAGGCCCGCTTCTTGAGGAGTTTTATAAAATAAGCAGGGGTTCTGTCGTCGCTCTGTGATGGCGCTGCATATCTGTAAGGACGTGTAAACGGCACATAGAAAGCAGAGATCATATTCAGGAATTCTGCGTTGGATTGCATGTGTTCGTGCACAAAGGACCTCCTCTGCAGCTCATTAAAGAGGCCGAGCTGCTGGTTAAAACATCACTGTTTTGTTCTCTAACCGCCTCACAGCTTTGATTTGTTCCTCACAGAGCTGATCTGTTAACCAGGAGCCCAGCTGAATAAATATCATCCTCTCTCATTACCAGAAACATTAATTCCCAATAGGCGCTGCTTTCACAGCCTCATTAGCGATGCGGCAGGCAGCTTTCCTGGAAAGTCCCCGACGCTGCAGCTCTTTAACTCTGCAAATAAGTGTTAGTCCTTCATGAACACACGCTGCATCATTTATAGCTACTGTTGTTAAAAATAAAAGGCGTGTATTCTTTCATCCTCACATTAATAACTGATGTGTGTCACAGCTGAAGCACACTGGGGACAAATCTGAGAATCTTAAAGAGGCGAACAAAGGAAAGCATCCGTGGAGCTGAAGAGACCTTCAGTCGTCTTCACTGCATTTTACTTCATTTGTGGCCCATCAGAAAGGTTCTGACATGTCAGCAGGAAGTGTTGTAAAGATCAAACTTTGCTGTAAAGTTTGATGTCAGATAACATTTTCCCTGTTTCCAGAGTCAGGCTGACATTACTGCTCCTCTAACAGCAGAAATCCAGCTGCTCGCTTTTTAAACTCTGCTTCAGTTTTCCCTCCCCTCTCACCCGAGATCAGCACATAAAGAGCTAAAACCTGCACAGTATATCAAACATTTATTGTCATTTCAGTATCACAGAGTTTTAGGAACGATGAGGAACAGAAGCCTAAAATATAAAAACAACTGCATCTAATCAAGTTTCATAAATAAACAGTTTAACCCCAATTCTGAAGAAGTTGGGATGTAGTTCAAAAGTAAATAAAACCCCATGAACCCAGATTTTATTCTCAATGGAACAAAGCAAACATATCAGATGTTTAAACTATTTAAAAAAGGTAATTTAAAATTTTATGGCAGCAACACATCTAAAAAAAGTTGTTCCAGAGGCAACAAAAGGCTGTAAAAGTGAGCGGGACGAATGAGAAACATCTGGAGGAGCTTTTAGTAACTAATGAGGTTAATTGTCAGCAGGTCAGTGAGAGGAGTGGAGATAAAAAGAGGATTTAGAGGCTGAATCTAAAGAAGGAAAGATGGGCAGAGGTTCACCAGGCTGAGAGAAACTGTCTGAAAACAGGAATAATTTCATCTCCAGTTCATAAAATCATCAACAGATCTGAAGAATCTGCAGAAACCTCTGAGGTCAAAGGTCAAGGCTGGTTCTGGTTCTGTTCTGTAAACACAGCTCACCGTGCCGTCCACAGATGCTGCTTAAAGCTCTATCAGGCAAAGAAGAAGCCAGATGTGAACAGATGTGTCTCCTCTGGACCAAAGCTCATTTAAACATGGACTGAAGTGCACGTTTTACTCAACACCCGAACTTGTTTTGGAACTGGGGTCGTACCCAGAACTGTAGTTCATGTAGTAAAAACAAGAAACTGTTGTAAGTAAGGTAAAAGCTAAACTCTAATGATAAATTCCACACTGACCACCTTATTCCTGCCTTTTTGCTTCAGTTTAAGGTGGACGGGGAGTGGCGGACCTGGATCGACTACGACCGTTTCCAGGAGCTGGTTCAGGCTCACGAGGACAGCGGAGGACAGCAGAGCTTCTCAGCCTTGGACTACATGGCCCGGACCCCCAGCTGGGCTCTGTTTGGAGCTCGGGAGCAGGGTTTTGATCCTGCCGACACACGTTTTCAGCGCCGCAACAGAACCAAGGACATCTCCGGCTGCTGATCCCGGAGACGAGAACAAAGAGGATGAAGGAATGAAGCAAGCAGGGACGCTGCTTTGGGTTTATGGTTCATTAATTCTCCAGAACTTTTGTCCTTTTTTGTTATCATCTCAGGACTGGGCTTCAAGGTTTACACTGCGTCTGTAGAACCGATCGTTTGACTTTTCCATCATTAATGTTGGGTCTGGTGTCACCTCGTTAAGGCAATCATTTTATTTAGTTTAAAGCTGACATTCAGGCTGATTTCAGCACCTAACAGTGTCCTCCTGGTGGATTCTCTCCTTTCTGTCAGCTTCGTTGTGTTTTATCGGCCTGGATGTTAGAAAAAACAGGTGGGTCTTTATTTTTAATAAGTTTGATCAGATTACGACAAAAGAAATGTTTTGTTTTTTTTTTTAAAAGAAAGGTCACGTTGAATCACTGTTTTTGTTAAGCTTGTAAAAAATCATCCTTAAACAGTCAGAAAAGGTTTGAATCCTTTAATGAGGTGAAAACATGAAGCTGAACTGAAGATTAATCCCATTTATTGTAATCTTCTTTAGGTGCCACGTCATTAAAATCTCTTTATTACCTCAGTTTGTTTAAATTCATGAGTTGTGCCTGGTTTTTATCATCCTTCTGTAGATATTTCACTGGAATAAATCAGTTTCATTCATTTATTTTCTGATTTCTGAACTCAGACCCATCCTGCAACACTTCCTGTTGTCCTCCTGGTAACAAAGTTGACATTTTAAAAATAATTTTTAAACAGATTCTGATGTTTCACGGCAGGAAGCTGCTTTGCTGTGACACAACTTTCATTATGTGAAACATTCTGCTAAATAATAAACAGCTCCTGAATAAAAACAGGTTTAAAACGTCCAGCTTTAAATTACCTCTTCATTATTTGCAGGCATTTCCAGCTGAATTCATCTTTTTTTCTGAGTTTTAAAAGAAATGAGCGATGAGAGATAGCTCCTGAATGTACTTCCTGTGGCGTTTTATAGATTTCTTCATCTTTTTCTTATTATGTTTTAAACATCACACTTGTAGACTGAAGAAGAATCAATTTTTAATGACACACTTGGTGCCGGCATCACCTTCAGCAGAAGGAAACAACAGAAGTGGCACAAAAATAAGGAATAAAGTGAGTTTCTGGTCGGTTTCAGAGAAACTGAGTCTCGGGTTCAACAGGAACCAAACTCAACGGTTCCTGCATTCTCCTCCGATCCACAGTTACTTATTGTAGGTATTTTAGTCATTATGGTGTAAATAATAATATTCTACGCATTCTATGTCTAACCTCCAACGTTAAGAACATACTTTTGTTGAACTGCTGCGGATCCACGTGTTTAAAGTAACATTTAGAGCTCAGTTTGGAGATGTAGTTTCTCTTCATATTTAATCATTCTTGTGATATTCAAACCACCACAGAGCCTTTTGTTGTCCTGAGTTTTTACATTGACTCATTTTATCGTTTTTCTGGGAGTCCTCTGAACAAAAGCTACATTTTTTACAGTATTTGTGTTGCTGTCACTGAATATCTGAATGCAGGAATAGTTATCATCTACTGCTGTCTTTGGAGGCGTGCACAGCCAGAGAAAAGTCCTCGGAGGGAAGTTTGGTGTTGGAACAGCAGCCCTCTGAGTTTTTATCCTTCATCTGAAGCTGTGAGGAGGATCAGAGGAAACGTTTGTTCAGTGACGCTTTCAGGTGCGTCTGCAAGCGTTCCCAGCGGCAGCGGGTTTGTGAAGGTGATAATTGATCTTGCAGCTGATTGTCTTTTGGGGACGAGCGTTCAGAAAGAGTCACTTCTTCTCATGGTGAGCAAACGGAGGACAGAGTGATACAAGATGGCCACAGCAGCTAATCAACATTAGGACAACTCAAAAGTGGCTTTGACTCCATCAGTTTGGCAGATATTAGAATAAAATTTGATGCGGTGGTAGCTGAGTCGACCTCAACATGTTTCACCAACACGGCTACATCTCAGCGTCAGATGATCTGAGTCTGAAAGCGGCGGGCGATATGCATTCCTTCCTTTCAGGCCGTTAGTCACAGGTGTGCCTCAAACCTGTAAGTTTGTGAAGAACATTATTGTTCTTTTAATTTTCTTAATTAAAACATTTCTGCCTGAATCATGAAAGCTCACAGAGATCTGCCTGTTTGTTTGTTTGTTTGTTGTTGGTTTTTTTATATATTGGGATGAATTTATGTTCCCAGAGAAGAGAAAGCAGAAAAATAACAGAATTTTGTATTTTAGTGTGGTTTTCCACCTCATCTGCTTAAAATACTCAGAATATTAATAAATGCTGCACAGATAATCAGTCATCTGATTCATGTAAGTGAATTACTGATTCATTCGTGGTGTAAGAATCACCTCTGATTATCCAAAGCAGGAAATGATTCTTTACACTCCGAGTCGGTTTGACCTGCTCCATCTGTAAGAATTATTTTGTTTTTTTTTCTTTTCACACTTCTTACAGAGCAGCGGCTCGAATGTTGTGTCAACAAATAAACAGACTTCACCTCCTGCTTTGTGGGAGTTCATTAATGGATTCTGCTCGAAAGGCAGCAGAATATCTGCGGCGATGTTTTCCTGTGACTGAGGAGCTGCAGGGACGCCTCTGCTTACATCATTTGCTAATCCCTTCTTCAAGCAAAGTGACTCAATTAAGCAAACGAGCGTCTAATGAAGGCACGGCCCTGCAGACGGATGCTTTGTTTGCAGGGAGGGTTAGCTTCCTCCCGGCGGGATGACAGCTGACTGGTGCGACGCGATGAATCAGAGAGAAATGTGTTAAAATGCATCCGTGGCACAGAGAGATTAGGGCAGATATGTGCTAATTGCCTTTCATTCACTCTGCTACAGGACCACTCCATTTTACACCATCAGAAAGCATTTTGAAGGTTAAACCTTTTAGGCTTTTGTGCATTTTCTGAAATCAGCATTTATTATTTTTATGTAGACATTTAATTATTTCTCTGAAACAGATCTGCAGGGTTTGTCTCAACTTTGCTTTTTGTCCTAAAATTTAACTTTATTTACAAAAACATTGGTCTGTTTGAAATCTGCTTCAGCTGATTTGATCTGTTTTTGTCATATTAATCTTCAGCTGTTCTCTTTAGCTTATAGCTCCAGTTCTGTTTCATCTTCAGCTTTCACTCTCTGTTTCTCTTTGTAATAATCAACCTTGTGAATAAATATTGCATCAAATCAGAGGAAACAGCAGCTCTTTCTGTTCTGTTTTCACATCACTGACAGAGTCCTCTTTTAATCACGATGAAACATGCATTTAAAAGTGGTTTAGCTGCTCGTCTGCAGCAGCAGGACCTCTGAGTCCATGAGCTGAAATAAACAATGCAGACCCTAATCCGCCTATCCCATCATCACGCTGCAGCAGCTTTGGACACATAATCAGTCTGCATTAAAAACCAGTTGCTGCTGTTTGTACACTGGATATTTAATCCTGTCTGATGATTTCTTCTGGCTGCAGTGATGATTACCACTAGTTAAGGGCTCTAATGAGTTTAACAGACATGTAGCTGCTCACACGCTCCGATTCCAGATGTTTGAAATTAGTTTCTGCAGTGATAAGTGATGCAGAGTTCATATCTTTGTACTTCATCTGCACCATGTGAAATCCTTCATGCATAAGAAAACACATTTATACCAAGAGTAAAAGGTATTTCACACTGTAGACCTGAGTGAAACGAAGGCAGCACGCCTGTGTGAACTCGTGCATGTTTTCTCTGTAACCTTTAAGTCTCGCTGTGAGTTTGGAGGGGATGAGTGATGAATGAGGGACCGGTTACCTCAGTGAGCATCTGCATCCGTCTCCCCATCAGGCGGAAACAACAACACTAAATCAGGATGGAAACTGGCCGGGACAAATACGAGTGTTTTCTTTTCTAAAGTATAACTTTTAACTGTGCAGAGCTCAAGTTTGGAGGCTTTAAAGAGGTTTTAAAGCTTTTTCTGTTTTATGTGGTGTGTGTGTTAATAAAATATCTCATGAACCACCGGAGTAGTTTTAATGTAAATCTACAGCTGATTAACTTATGAATTCAAGATGGTGGCCACAGCTGCTTGATGTTAGCCTCATAAATATAACTATAACTCAGCTAATTTTACAGAAGTGTGATCGTATCACATGAGATATGATGATGTTGTTTTCATGGTTTGACCAAAGTGGCTGGAGATGATCTTAGTCTAAAACTCTGGCATGAAAGGTGGCGGGCGATATGCATTCCTTCAGTTTAATTAACTGAGAATAAAAATGTGCATCATGTTACAACGCTCAGCTGCAGCAGTGGCTCGCTGCATTCAGCTTTGTGTCAGTAAACCAATAAACCAGAGGAGCTTTTATTCAAACAGGGCAGAAAAACCTCTCATCGATCGCCGTCTGAAAGCAGAAAACAAAAACATAAAAATATCATCTGGAGACGTTAGTCTGCATCCAGATTTACTCAGAGTCACAAACAGTTATGTGCAGAAAACTAATAAAGCTATAAACTCAGTTTTACCTTCCTGTCAGAGTGTTTGTTAAGCAGTTAGAGGCAACAAAAATAAGTTTAAACTGAGAATAAAAACTCTGAACAATGAAAAAGGTGGCATCCTTAAAGGGTTAGGGTTGCTGAAGTTGAAACAAAGATCCTGTGTGATCTGTTAGCTCAGAGTTGGTGTAATGGATGACTCTCAGCTACCACCACAGAAAACTTTAGCTCAACATCTGTGAGACTGAGTTATAGTCATTTATGTTTGTTGTAGCTATCTTGATTGGGTTGGTTAGCTAACATTTCGCTGATATTTGCCCGCCCTTCTTTGACTTTTAGCAACTAAATTTCAGCAAATTTTAGAAGTCCTTCAGCGTTCACAGCGTTGTTGTTTTCATTCTTCTCTGCTGCAGTTTACCTAAAATCTTATTTCCTTGCTTATCATGAGGCCCAAACAGCTCAGAGCAGATAATGTGGTCAGTTCAGGCTCGGTGTAGAATTAGATGTTTTTAAACACTGAAAGCCTGAATGAGCTCCGGTTCTGCACACGGTCACAGCGAACACATAACAGCCCCAGAACACAGATGCCTCACATTTGGTTGTTCAGAGAAACTGAGCGTTCTGTAACACTACGTCTGCCTCGAGAGGCTGGCAGCTGAATACAGGTGCAGGAAGACGGACATGATGAGCGCTGCTCAGCAGAGAGGAGATCTGAGGGGAGATCACCTGAGAGGAGATCAGCTGAGAGGAGATCACCTGAGAGGAGATCATCTGAGAGGAGATCAGCTGAGAGGAGATCAGCTGAGAGGAGATCACCTGAGAGGAGATCTGAGGGGAGATCAGCTGAGAGGAGATCACCTGAGAGGAGATCAGCTGAGAGGAGATCAGCTGAGAGGAGATCACCTGAGAGGAGATAATCTGAGGGGAGATCTGAGAGGAGATCACCTGAGAGGAGATCATCTAGGGGAGATCTGAGAGGAGATCACCTGAGAGGAGAT
>NC_051431.1:1529384-1531800 GCF_001649575.2 Kryptolebias marmoratus
CATCCATCCATCCATCCATCCATCCATCCATCCATCCATCCATCCATCCATCCATCCATCCATCCATCCATCCATCCATCCATCCATCAAACCTATTTCCAGCTGAGAGCCATGGTCTCAGCCGACTCTTATCCCAGCTGTGAAAGCTGGATAAAAGATAAAAGAAGTAAAATGCTATCTAAAGACCAAAAGTTGCAAAAGGATAGCTAAAAGTAGAAGAGCAGTAGCAAAAAAAAAAAACTAAGAAACTAAAAGCAGCAGAATGGTAGCTCAAAGTTAAACACAGCAAGACAAACTAAAAGCTGCAGAAAGAAGATAAAAGCTAAATGTAGCAAAAAACTACTTAAAATCAAGAAATAGCAGAATGGTAGCTAAAAGCTAAAAGTAGCATAAGACAAAAACAGCCAGTTTGTTGAAGCAGATTTCAAAAGGAACAATGTTTCTAAAGGAATTAAAGAGATGAAGCCAAATATTTTAAAAAGTTTAAAAGTTATGAAAACCAAAAGTCAGAGCAGCCGTCTGCTGAACAAGCCGAACATTTTGATATATGAACGCCTAAAATATCACAAAGTATGCAGAAGTTATATTGCAAAAAATGTCTGGGGGGAAAAACAGGAAAACAACAGTGTGACTGCTGACTCAGCATTCAGACAAAAATCTGCTCACCTGTCACCTTTCAATGCATCAGCAGGTCTGTTTGTGACGAGCAGAAACCAAATTATAAAAACAGAACCCAGAAGACTCAAAATCCACAACTAACTCAAGTCCATTAATATGTTCAGACAACAAAGCTCCATAAATGAAGCAGAAAATTAAAAAAAAAGAGTGTGCTGAAGCTAAGCAACAAAAACTGAGTAAAATGAAGTCGTAGTTCAGTTTATATGAGGTAATAAATCTGAGTCAGCAGGTTCCTGAAGCAGACCTTTCTTGTGGATAATAAACTGGAGAAATCCTGCAGCATAAACTGACACATTTTGGACCGAAGCTGAAGATGTGTCTCCTCCTGGCAGCTGATTCAGCAGGAGCAGGAAAACTAACGGCTGACGTTTCTGGGTTTAACTCCGAGACGAGCTTCAGGACTCTCAGGATGTTGGTGCTGTTGTTTTTACATGATCTCTCCGAGCTTCTTCACCCAAATCCATCCCAGCTGAAAACCGTTACCACCGCTGGTCTCAAACACTGAAACGCTTTTATTTCACATTAAATTAACTTTTCTGTCCTTAGGGTTTGGAGTCAACCCAGTTCAAGATGGCAGCCACAGCTAAGCAATCTTAGTCAACACAACAACGGCTACAACTCAGTCGATGTTACAGATCCTGAGCTACAGCAGCCGAACAGAAGCTAAAAGCTAAATCCAACTAAAACTAACATAAGAAGATAATAGTTTCCTTCAGTTTGCTGAAGCAGATTTTAGAGAACGATAGTTTTAGATGTTAATGTGTTTCTATGGGTAAAATATTAGTAAATAATGTAAAATGTTTTAAATCCAGAAGTCTGAGCACGCTGTTCCTGATCAAGCTGATTGATTTGATAAATGAATGAACGATGACTCAGCATTTGCACACAAAAAAATAAATTAAAAAACAACTGAAATAGAACAAAACCCCTAAAATGATGCAAATTGTCTCCTAAGGTTTGTATTTTGTTTTGGTTCTTAAGGACACAGTTGGTAAAGATGTCCTGATCTTTTCACAGATTGTAAATTTATGCCAACCGAAACTAAAATGACCTTTTTTTTAATCCATGTTTGGTTTGTAATTCCTCTCATATTTCTTCCCCTCAGAAAGCCTCATGAAGCAGACTTTTGGAGCGGTTAGTTAACAGATTCTGTCTCCGGACTGTGGGCGGAAGCTGACACCACTTTAAACTGCTCAGAGTTGTGATTTTCACTCTGAGTGATGAACCGGCTGCGTGCGATGAAGCAGCAACCCGTACGGGGTGTTTCCTGGGTTTGGAAAAGGCTTTCTGCCTCCATGACATCTGCTTAACTCCAGAACTTTGCTTCAAAAACAAAAACAAAACAAAACAAGGAAAAAAAAAACCCAAAAGGCAGTTTTGTCATTTTTCAGAAGCTAGGTGTGAAAACCAGCATCACAGATTCATGATTGTGTCCTCACACAGGGCTGGAGCCAGACTTTAACCTCTCATTCTCCCCCTGCACATCAGTTACAATGAAGACCACAACTGAATTAAAATAGAAGCATTTATTTAAAACAAGTGACTTGAATGTGTATATGACATGTATTTGTGTGTGTTTGTAAATCCATGGGCACAACCATGATGACTCACTGAAATGACATGAATTAGTTTATATGAATGTTGATTCAAAACACAAGATTTTAGCAGAGATTTCACCTTTTTATCAAACACCAGTGAGGTGTTGTAGTTTTGGAGCTGGACCAGTTCTAGTGTGGTC
>NC_051431.1:1532138-1534539 GCF_001649575.2 Kryptolebias marmoratus
TTCACCGTAAGTGGCGCTCTTCTTCTTCTGCTCTTTATTTTAGCAGTAAGGTAGCAAAGCTGCGCTCTTCTTCGTAGACATTGAGTTTGGCTGCAGCTGCACACAGTTGCAGCGCCTCCTACAGGAAACTGGTGGAGCTACGCAGAGAACCAAAAGATCAAAAGCCTTGTTTGGATTCATGTTTTTATAAAACACTGAGGTCCGGACCCCGGTGTCCTCAGTGGTAGCTACGGCCCTGTCCCCACGTCGTTGAAAGAAGCGGCCTTCTTCTCCAACAAAGACATGATTCAGCAGCCAGAAGCTGCCGGCCGCTCTCAGGCAGGGTTTGAGTTTCTGACGCATTCCAGAGAAAGTTGAAGCCTCAGGAGGAGCAGAGACTTTCTGACTCATCCTGTCGAGAACACGAACACATGCATGTAAACACTGAGACATGCAGTCAGCCTCACACGTGCACGCGAACAACAACACGGCACCTGGGATGAAGGCCTGGAGGAATGCATATCACCCACTGCCGTTTGGGTCAAATCTGAAAAATGTTTTTGTGCAATTTAGTGATTAGTGAGTCTGTAGAGGACGACTCTCAGCTACTACCACACCAAATTTGAGCTCAGTAAAACTGAGTTACAGCTGTTTAGGGCCTTTGGTACTATTAGTTAGCCATGTTGTACCCTTAGCTTAGCATTATCATGTTTCAGTTTATATTAGCTTATTTAGCCTTCCTGTGCATTTAGTTTAGTTTAGCTCATATTTTAGATATTGTTAGATTCCTAATTGTTGTTTAGTTCAGCTTTAACTTTATCATGATTTTATTTATTTTAGCTACTATTTTGACCGTCTTAGCTCATGTTTAGATATGTTTCGTTTCATGATTTTATTTAGATTATCCTTTATTTCATTTAGATTATACATAATTGATGTTTTTACTTCTGTATCTATTAGATTATGAAGTTTTTATGATGTTTCATCTGTATTTGATTCTGTACCTGATTGTTGTTATATAAACTTCACTTCACTTCACTTAGCAGTGGCGGCCATCTTGAACTGGTTTCATTAAAATCTGTCCTCTGGTTCACGCGATATTTTGTTTTCTCAAGGTATTCAGCTCCAACTCTTTGAGCGACATACTGTGTGTATGTTTCACTGCTTTAAGTTTTACTGTTTATTTCATGAAGTTTAGTTTAATTAAACTGAGATTAAATGGTCTCAGCTGAGACTTTCCCCCTCAGGATTTCTTCCTTTAATATGATGACTCTCTGCTGTCCTCGAGGTTTTATTACAACTTTTTTTGACCAACTTTAATTAAATTCTGCAGCCTTCTTTGTTGTTTATTTATTTACAGACTCATAAGCTGATCTTTCTGTTGCACACATTATGCTTCCTCGATCGTTGTTGTTTAAGGATTTTCTAACTCAGCTGGGACTAAATAACTTCTCGCCCATCGAAACGTGTTCATCCCTGCAGTATTTATTCAGTGGCAAAGTTCCAACCTGCTTCTTTACCTAAAACCAGGCGTTGAAAAATCTTCTAATTCATCAGGAGAAGCTGGTTTCTGTAAGGTAGATCTGTTTAATTATTTAAGTCATTATTTGTTTGCTTATGGGATGTTTTTCATCTTATCTGGCAGCAGAAAGTGCGTCTCAGCGGGCTCTGGGTTATCGGGTGTGTGTGACGCAGCAGAATTATCAGTCAAACCAGAAACTTCTCATTTTAAACAACTTCCCTGACTTTGTTTTAAACCTGAGACAGAACCCGACTCGTTAATATTCAGAGGATTCTTTTAGATGCATAAATAAAAACCAAAACACATCAGGTGAATCCTCTGGAAATCTCGCCTCATGTTTTATTCAGAGTTTCTGTTTGAAACAGATATTAGCCAAACGGACTCTGCAAAGAACAAAAAAATAACTTTAATTCTGTAAAGACAAGCTTCACCTCCTGACTCGGCTGTTTTGGTTTTTTTGACAGAACTCATCTCTGGTTCCACTTTAGTTCCCAAACAATCCCTTCAATCCTCCCAGAGATCTGCAGAGCCTGGTGACACGTCGCTCTTCTTCTGTGGTTCAGAGATCAGAGACGCAAACATCCTGTCGTTTGTCTCAGGGCTCTGAGGGTTGACCCAGGTCCACCTTCAAAACTTTCTATAAAAACCCTGCCACCTGGAAGGTTTATCTCTGTTTAACTGGGTAAATTAATGAGGAAAACAGTTTATTCTTAATTTGAGGTCAGGAAAGCTTCAACAGAGTTATAAAGCTTGACTCTATAAAGTTATAAAAATGTATTTAAAAAATTAAAAGCTGAATTCTGTGGAGTGGAGAGATGCATGCTGGTCAGGAACTCTCAGGGATCATACAGAACCCCCTCCAGCACTGGATCATACAGAACCCCCTCCAGCACTGGATCA
>NC_051431.1:1536034-1558983 GCF_001649575.2 Kryptolebias marmoratus
CAGCACTGGATCATACAGAACCCCCTCCAGTACTGGATCACACAGAACCCCCTCCAGCACTGGATCACACAGAACCCCCTCCAGCACTGGATCATACAGAACCCCCTCCAGTAGTGGGTCTGGATGAAAACGACCGGAAGTAGAGGTAAACTCCCAGCAGCCAATCCGCTGCCTTCCTGCTCCTTTGCGCACAGATTTGGGTTGGAGAGTCTCTGCCGCGCGCCGCGCTGCTCTCATCAATCCTCGCGACGCCCTGCACCTGTGCGCGGACATGCCCCGCGTGGATCCTCCCTGACATTTGGATCAGATCTGCGCGTGATTTTAACCGGATGCGACGCAGAACGAGACGTGGATTTTTGAAGGAAACTGACGAGAGTTTGGGCGGAAAGTGCAACTCGGATGAACGATATCTGCACGAACTGAGCCCAGGACCCCCCAGGACCGGGCTTCTGTGACCTTTTAGCTGTTTCACCTGGGAGGAAATGAGCACCTGGAGTTGTCTGAATTTCGGGATAATCTGAGAGTCTGCGGATTTAACGCACCGACTGTTAACCTGCAGACATTTCACACTCAGAGGTGAGTTGAGGAATTATTCAGGTGAGAAATAAAAGGACCAGACTGAAGTTGGCCCAGGTCTCCACCTGTTGGAGGAATGTTTCGGTTTATTTGTGGGACTTCTTTGGTTTTCTGTCAGAAATTATTTTATTTTAAAACAGGGACTCTTGGGTGTAGAATAATGTATTATTTTAGCCATAAAGTCTATTTTTTTGTTTTAATCAGATTATTCTTCTCTGTAGATGAGATCAGATGGGAGGTGTGTTGTAATCAGAATATCATTATCAGCTCCTGTTGGACGTGATTACGGCAGGAAGTGTGTGCGCGTGTGTGTGTGCTGCTGCCGGGGGGGGGGTGTAAGCAGAGGACCCCCTGCTGGAGGTGGATGTCGCCCCTCCCACCCTCACCTGCAGCATCCAGAGCGCGCGCTCCTCTTGTCCCACACGGTGGCGCGCGCTGCGTGTCGCTGTGCGCGAGGCGCCCCCGCAGAGCGCCGTGCACTGATCCCACACGCGCAAACGCGCCCATTTACCCCTCATATTTCCGTTTTAAATAATCTAGATTTAAGCGGTTTTATTTATTTGTATTTTTTATTTTTTAGTCTGAATTTCTGCTTGTGTTGGCAGTGGCGGACCTAGAGACTTATTTTCCTTGGGGTGGCAAAGGAGGGGCACCAGGTTCCTGCAGGAAGTTAACTAATAGGTTTAATTTTATGTATTGAGGTTATTTGTCAAAAAATAACACAAATTAAAACAACATTTAACCAAATGCTGTTTGTCTGCAACTTGACATTCAATTAGTTTCCCAAATAAGGAATAAATAAGACCGATGTTTGTTTTTCTTCCAAATGTATCAGTTTGTCTGAGTCCTGAGACTCAGGACCTGAGGTGGTTTCTCACTGAGCTGTGATTGTTGAGAATCGAGTTATTGGAAAGAAAATCCTTCAGAATTGTAAGAAAATAGATGACTTTTCAGCTGCAGTCTCACTGAACGGAGTATTTGTGAGCCGTGAGGCCACATTTTGAGCAGCCTGTTTTTGTGCTCTTGGCTGTGCACACCATTTTGTCTCCACCTCGGCTTGTTTTTGTCCCACTTCTGCAGCCAGTCCAACAGTTCTGATTTAATCTGCCGGAGTACACTTTAGAAACGAAGACAGGCAGATCTGGACCAGTTTATAAAGAATTATGATTTAAAATTGATGTGTTTTTTAGAAGTGGACATGTTTTATGTCAAAGAGACAAAACACAGCTCTAGCACCCTTGGGACTGGTTTGAGATGCTTGCTGTGATTATTTAAAGAGAAAAGGACTGCTCACCTCTGGGACTCACTTGAGGAAGTCGAGAACCGCCTCAAACGACAGGAGACAGCCAAGAAACTCCCTCATGAACACAACGAGCCGCAGCCCAGTGAGACACCACCTTTAAGTCATGCTTTAGGGATAGTAAAGCACCAGCAGTTAGTCAAACTTAAAACCGTCTCGATTGCTGGTGAAATTTCCTGCTCCAGTTGGAGAAACCATTTAAACTGGTGAGTTAGGACAGAGACTGAAGTTCAGTGCAGATATTACTGTGCAAAACTGTATTAATTAGCCTAAAACAAGTGGCTGAACATTTCTTTTCCAGTGGCAGCTGCCACTCTGTGCCACCCCCTAGAGCCGCCCCTGAGTGTGGCTTTCTTTCTTCTCTAACTCTCCTTCCATATCCCGAGCGGAGCCGTGGGCAGGGCTGTCATCGGGCTCGTTAATGAGCCCGCCTCTCACTTCCCCCATGTGGAGGAATGTTTGCATTGGAGAGTGAGTTGGGGGCGCAGCACCGAGGGGAGGGAGAGAGAAGGAGCGGAGTGTGAGAGGAGCTGCTGTACCTGCTGCTCTCACTGCTCAAACATTAACCACAGCTGTCTGCGAACCGATGCTGCTGCTGTGGGACAATCCCAAACCGTGGAGGCAGCCGGGCTCAGCGGTCTGTGGGCTGGCGGAGCGCTGCTGGAGGGACCCCCCCTGCATCTAACACTCCCATGGAGGAGGAGGTCACGGAGCCCGAGCCTCAGACAGGCATGCCACGAGCAGGGACCAATTCTGAGGCGAATGGAGACCTGCCGGGCAACCCGTCCCCGAGGAACGGGTCGGGGACGGAGAGTCCGGAGGAGCCCGCTGTGCTGCAGTATCCGACGGAGTTCAGTCCCAGCCACCAGTGTGGGTAAGACCCGGCAGCGGAGAGATGTGCTGCAGGGATGTGGCCCCTCTGTGGGACACTCCCGGCTCTGATGAATCGCCTCTGCACCCATCTGTTGGGTTTTACACACTTTGTTTGTAACTCAGGAAGCTGCAAGTCCAGGTTTTAGGACAGATTTTAGATGCATCCGGGCTGCTGTGTTTTTAAGTTTATGATTTGTTCAGATTCTTTTGCTGCAGTAAAAGTGTTTACATTAAATCCAAATCTATACAATTAGAGTCACCAGACGGCCCCAAGCTATGAAAATACCAAAGGAAAAACAAAACAAGCTTCTGACCTGCTTCTGTTTGTAAGATTTTGTAAATAAAAACTAAGTCTGGTTTAGAGAGCGGTCTCATTTCCTGCAGTCATCAGTTTAATGTTAGGAGTGGAGAAAGACTGATTAATCACCAGATTGATTATAATCAGCTGTTCCTGCCACTTTTAAAATCAGCGATTGGCCGTGCCTGGAGATCGTTCATCAATGACGAAGTAGGAAAGTGAAGCTGCAGCAGCAGCTGCTACAGCCGGCTCGTTATGTTTGAAAGGCGGACCGCTCTTCTGTGGAACATTCAGAAGATGTAGAAGTTTTTGTTTGGGTTAGGGAAACATTATGTTTTGTTAAATGAAAAATACATTTTATTTAAAAAATCGGTGTTGTATATCGGCTGCCCTGATTTATAAATATCTGCATCGGTCATGGAAAATCACATCTGTCGACCTTGAGTTTAAACCACAGAAAACTTTCATTTTATGTCACATTAGCTCCCTTTGATGCCGTGAGGTTGGATTAAATAAAAAAAGGTTAAATGAGTTGTTTTGTCTCTACAAACAAAACAGCCTCTTTTTTATGCGTCTCAGCAGTTTTCTTTGAACTTGGAGGAAAATCGAATGAATAAAGATTTTTGTGCATCCTTCTGAACTGACTCAGTCTGTCTGAACAGTGACTAGTAGATTATTTTCACACTGATCACAAACCGGCTCCTCAGAAAGTTGCTTTCTGACTGGCGGACCTCCTGCTGGTACACGGTGTTCTGGTCATGTCCCGGCTCGGTACCGGCGCCGTGGTGCTGCAGGGTCTGATGTAAGGAGCTGCCATCTGGCCTCCCTGTCATGTCGACGCTGTGAGTAAAGCTGTGCTCTTTTCATCGCTGACCGATGGGCGCTCCTCTACGGCTGGTGACGATTTTTAGAGATGAAGGCACCCGATAGCCGATATAGAACACCAAATTTTTACTTCTGGCCTATGAGTACTTTTCCTTTTAATAAAAATAACAGTTAAACTTGTAAAGTCATTGTATTGTTGAGTTGCTCAGATTTTTGTGACACATTTGTGTCGTGGTGCAGCTTCTCAGTCAGACACTGTAGGATGACGCTGACCTGAACTTCTGTTTGAATCCATTTTGCTTCTTTAAAACTTCCTCCAAGGTTAATAAGTCTCAGACTTCAATTTTTTGATTTTCAACAACCGAATGTCAACTCTGGCAGGAAAGGTGGCGAGTGATTTGCATCGCTTCAAGAGTTTGATTTCTGATTTATCTGCAGCCGAAGCTTTCCGTTGTTTTATTGGCAGGTGGTTTTAAGAAAATGGTCAGAGCAAAGAGGCTCATTCGATCTTAAATTTAGAGCCCCAGAAAAGGCAAATCAACACCCAGTTCTTGGGATTAAATGAAACTGGTCCAATCACAGCGAGTGCAGCCATCAACAATGGCGCCTTGTCAGTTCAGACATTTTTCCTTGAGCTTCACACTGATTCACTGATTTAAAGTCACTTCGTATAATAGCTTCAGCTAATGGCCTTCACCTAAAAAGAAAAGAGTTACAACCTCATAAAACCAGGGCAGCTTTCCTCTGCCTGTTGATGGGATTTCCAGGTTTTTGTTTCTCTTGTCCTCGGCTAAAACAAAGTGCTCTTCAAGCCTTTTTAGTTTCACTAAATATGACTTCTTCCTTCCAATTAAAGGTAATCTTTACGATGGACACAGTTTGTCATCCATGTGTATTGGGATTAAACTGATTTTTACAGAAAACACTATTATAAACTCTGTTTTAACGAGAAAAGTAGCTTTTTCTGTGAAAGTCCAGAGTAAACACGGAGAGCTGAAGTTTCCTGAAACTGAGTTAGAGCTAAAAGAGCAAAAGACAGCTAAAAGATTAAAGTAGCATAAAAAGACGAAAACAGTAAATCTGTTGAAGCAGATTTCAAATAACTTTTATTTAAAGTTGGAGATCTCAATGTTCTTTTGATAAAAATGAAAGTTACAAAAACTAAAACCAAAAGGATCCTAAATAATCTGAACATTTTGATATATGAATAATTAAAGTAGCCCAAAGTCTGCAGAAGTAGACTGCAGCAAACGTACGTAAAAATAAAAAAATGGGGAAACTGTAAATGCTGAATCATCATTAAAACAATTGTTCTGTCTGAAACAAACCCTGATTTCCATCTCTGAGATAATATTATCAGACAGATTCCTGCCGCCTCCTTCTATTAAAGTGACACGGAGCAGAAATGAGATCAGAGAAAAGAGGCCGATCACTTCCTGATTTAAGTGATTACTGTAAGCTCTTCTTCTTGATCAGTTTAATCAGTGTAATGATGCTGAAGCCGCTCGGTTCTCCCCTGATCCAGACTTTTATGATTTCAGAGCCTTATCTCACACTTCATCCCTCCGCATTAATGAACGTTTTATTATGAGGTGTTAAAGTAAATTATGGCTGTAAAATATTATCGCTTGGTGATGTGCCATGACCGGTTTGTGCTTCTGTTTTTGTTTGTCACTAGTTTCAGAAAATCTGAACTTCAAGAAGTCTTTTTAAAGCCTTGAAGCGATTTGATGGATGATTTCTGAAGATGTTCTGTTAAATCCACGATGTTTGAAATGCTTTGGGATGGTTAGAAGAATTAAAGCTCCAAATGATGTTAAAATGATCAAACGTGGCGTGAAGATGAGGGTCGGGTTGATGAAGCAAGCTAACAGTACTTTGCTCAGACTAATTGATGCACTTTTAAAAAAATCAAAAGGAAAAGTTTCAATGTTTCCGTCCATAATGGACAACAGGAAGGTTGATGTCAGCAGCAGGGTGCAGGTTGTAGAAACTGACAAACTTTTACAGTAAATATTGTCGTTTGTTTTCAGGTCAGATATGCATGTTGGTCATTATTTACTTTATGACAACTCAGGATATCTGTTCTGAAAACCTCCACTGACTTTATTATCTGAAGTGATCATTTAAAGGATGTTCTGTTCAGGAAACTTATGGGGTTCAAACGTGGAGCAGCTGACCTGAAGAATCAATTACACCTCGACTAAATGCATTTAGTCTCTGTTTGGTTGGGATTGAGCATCATCTCAAAGCTGCAGATTTGTTGTAATATTTCAGCTCAGATTCAGGGAAACCTGCAGATTTAAACCTGAGCACTGTTGACCAAAGTGTGGCAGAGAAATAAAACCTCAGCTGGAGAACAAACCAGCATGTGTGGATGAATGTGAGGTGATGAATGCATTAGTGATGAGATCAGCTGGTATTTATTTATAGTTATATAATAGTCTGACTCTGTCAGTGGTTTAAAAAACCCAGGACGTTTATTGTGACATTTTGCCTTTTTAGTTTTCTTGCTCTCTATTAGGCTGATTATAGATTTTTCACTTCAAATTTAATTCAGAAATGAGCAGAAAATGTGGTTAAAACAAACTGCTTGCAGATGAGGAGTACGACAGGAAGGATGAGACGTCAGTGAGAAGAAGGAGCAAAACGAGGACAAAACAGGAAAACAGCTAAATGTTGTCCAGTCCAACTCCTCGGAGCTGTTTTCTTAACTCAAACTGTCCGGACTCTTCCAGAAATATACATATTTTTATTCCAATGCTTCTACTTTCAGAAAATGTTTTAATTAAAACCGGCACTCCTTGACATAATGCACATTGCCCGCCGCTTTGCACGCCACAGTTTTAAACTTCACACGATCTGTATTATTGGGTATAACGCTCAGCTGCTAGCATACCATTTTTGTGTTTGCTAAGTTCAATTAGCTGTGGCGGCCATCTTGAATCAGATGTGGATCAGGGTCAGACCCTGACGCCTCCTGGTTCTGGTACGGGTGGTAGGTGCAGATGTCCCGAGGTTCTGTAAAGTTTGGAGCAAAGGGACAAACAAATTTATCCACGTCTGTATTTGACCCACAATTCAACCAGCTGACCTCGTTTAAACCCACAATGTGGCCCTCAGGTGCTGGTAATTCTGTCCAATGTCTCTGAGAGGCGTCCTCTGTGTCTGCTGACCTTCGCTCACCATTTTGACTGACTGTCGCTCCAGCAACTGCCTGATAACACTATCGCTCCGTTCTAGACGTGTCAGGTTCTTCTGGTTTGCTTGTGGACCAAACTTCATCCAAACTGAACGATTATGTTTGGAGAACTTTTATTGTCGGTAAGTTTTATTTTTAACAGAATGTTGTTTTAATTTTGTTAGAAAAAGTCTTTTGCTGCTCTTTTTTTCTGACAGCAGTTGCTTAAAGACTTGATTTCATAAAAAGAATCCTTTAACTTTTAAAAATGGTGGCGCTGCCTGCCTGCTGATCTGCATTCAGTCTTGATTTAATTTTTTATCGTGGTCGTTGCAGCTTAAGAGCTATAAACTTGTTTACTTCCTTTCTGCCCAACATAAATCAGAAGCAACGTTAGCAAAATAGTTTTTAAGAAAATGAGCCGGCTGTCAAGATCTTAAGTCATCGATCAACTTAAAGTTGTTTTGATCAAACTTGCAGAAACTCAAGTTTAATATTGTAGTTTCTGAATATTTAAACAGAAAAATTGAAGTTCTTACAGTTAATTTTCAGCTGTGAGGTTTGCATCTGCAGCCAATAGTGAAGTTCAAGAAGAAGAGAAAATAAATGGGGAGAAAGCCAGTTTTTCAGTGCATCTTTGTAAAATCTTTAAGTCTCAGAAGAATCTGCATCCAGTGAAACCCGAACAGGAAGAAGGCAGCATCTTTCCGGTCTCTGCTCTGTGAGCTTTTAGTTTCCTCGTGTGCCCTTGAGCTTCAATTTATTGAATAATTAATTGCGAGTTCAGACTCATTTGCATGTGCGGTCCACGCGCCCACACACACAGTACGAACCTCTGAGCTTCCCGCTCCGAGTGACTTCTCATTTAGTGAATAAGTTCTGCTTCATTTGTGGATCTCGTTTATGTGGCACCCTTTGGACGTTAATTTGTTTTAGCCTCGGTGTCACAGATGAGCGCAGCACCTTCCTCTGGCTGATTAAAAGTTCACCTTTAATGTCGTTTTTATTTAAATAGAAGCTAGCCTGGAAAGCAGATCGATGTGTTTTATAGATGAGTTCTGACTTTTTTACTTTAGATAAACGCCCAGTTTGATTGAATAAAACATGTTTCATGATGTTGCAGAGACCAAATGTCACAGACTGTAATTCGTGTGTGTGTGTGTGTGTGTGTGTGTGTTTATGTTCTGGAAAACCTAAAAGACCATTTAAGGTGCAGCATTCCTTGAAGGAATGCAGATTGTCCTCTGCGTCTTTTGTTGAGGAATTAGATGGTCGAACCCTGAAAATAATTTTGTGCTTTATTAAAATTCGTCCAATGGTTCCTGAGATATTTTGTTAACAGACAGACGGGGTTGACTCCAGCAGGTATTGCTGAAGTTTAAAACAGAGATCTTGGAGTATGTGTTATAAATGACTCTTAGCACCAAATTTCAGCTCAATATCTGTAAAACAGACTTCGTTGTACAAATAAACACACACAGGCAAACACATTATTTGCTGGCCTTTCAGGTTATAAGTATCCTCACTTTAAGGGTGTACTACGAAGCAAGTTTAACAGATCTGGGCTTTCTTTGTGTCTGTAGGGATTGGGGTTTTTTGGGGTTTTGGTTCATGCTTTGTTATCTCTCTGGGTTCTGTCTTTGTTCTTGGTGTTTTTGTAATTTTCCACTCCTCCTCAGGCAGCCTCTGGTTTATTTGCCACGCCCATCTCCACCTGTCTGTAATGATTACTTACTCACCTGTTCAGACTTACCTTCATTATCCTCTGTTTTAAAACCCGGTCTCTTGCTTCACGTCCCTGCCGGTTCATTGCTCATTGCTCGCTGTTCAGTTCTGTCTGTTCCTGTCCAAGTTCGGGTTGTTCTGTTTTTGTCTTATGTTGCTGCCTCAACAGCGTTTTGTTTTTGTTCATCTTTAGTTAATAAATTAGTTTGTTTTATTATGAGTCTGCATCCTGGGTTCGCCTCCTTCCGCCCCGATCCTGACAGTGTCAAAGTTTGACAGAATGTAAAGCTTCAGTCAGAGATAACCGGGACTACGAGTTATTCCTCTTCAGGCTCTGTGTGCGTCTTTAAAAAGAGATGTTTTACCATCATTTGACCCTTTTTCACAAAATTCATCATCTGCGCCGACACTCCATGCATAAAAAGCTGGGCGCATAAATAAAGAGGTGTTAGGAGGTTCGGTACACTGACTGCTGCAGAAAAATGGTTTAAATAAATAACTATATGCCTGCTGCTTAGGCTTCTTAACTTTTAACTCCAAGTTGATTCAGCTCTCAACCTGTCCCATAATAACCTTTATACCAGCTCAATAAGCAAATCAAATTAAAAATGCATGTATTGAATGTTGTCTAATATGAAGACTGAGACTAGTGAGCATCCTTATTCTTGTTCAATCTGTGCTCAGAGGTGTAAAGGACAAAATATAAAAATAACTTGTATACGTTAACTGAATTAAAAGCTTTTTAATTGGCTTCAGTTTGATGCATCAACATCCAAACCTTCTTTACCATCCAGATCCAGGTTTAAATTAACTTTTTTCTACAGCAGTGGTGTCCAGTCCTGGTCCTGGAGGGCTGCTGTCCTGCATGCTTTAGTTGTTTCTCTGCTTTGAAACACCTGATTCAAATGACTGAGTGATTAACAGGCTTCTGCAGAACTCAAAGACCTGCTGAGGAGCAGAGAAACATCTAAAACCTGCAGGATCGTGGCCCTCCAGGACCAGGACTGGACACCACTGATCTACAGCCTCACCTTGAGTTTACCACCTCGCCGCTCTCAGCTCTTCCTGAACGTGTCCTTCTGTTTGTCCGTCAGAGAGAAGATGCCGTTCCACCATGTGACGGCAGGCCTGCTCTACAAGGGGAACTACCTGAGCCACTCGCTGTCCGACAGCGACAGCGACGTGCTGGCCAGCATCTCCGTGGAGGAGCTCGATGGTAACTGATTCTCGTTTTAACAGCTGGGGAACGATGAACTTGCTTCAGGACACTTCTGTTATTTGCATTTATTGTTGCAAGAGCAGAACTTCAGCCCCTCAGTATGAAAGGAGGGAAACGTGGAGCTGCAGACAAACTGTATCTGGAGAAAAAGCATTTTCTGTGAAACGGGGTGAATGCTGAGAGCTGAAGTAAAAGAAGCAGAAGGCTAGCTACAAGCTGAAGGTAGCATAAGAAGACAAAAATAGAGCCAGTGTGCTGAGGCAGATTTCATGTTTGAGTTGAGGAGATCTGAATGCATTTCTAAATAAGCTTAAATATTTAAAAAAGTTAGAAAAACCAGAAGTCATAGCACCCATCTCTTGAGTGAGCTTTAACATATGAACAGTTAAATTAGGACAAAGTATGTAGAAGCAGCAAACTGAATCAGGATTCACACAATAAACGAAGGTCAGAACTGAGGGGAACTGGAGTTAAAGAACGCAGACTTTGTGGATTTAAAATGTAAAAATAAATTGCTAGAAGAAAGACTGGATCAGATGCTGCAGAATTAAATCTGTTTCTAATGGTGCATGATGTCAAACCTGCAGGTATCTCACAGATTAACAAATCGTGTTGAAAGTCAACCAGACAAACTCGACACACTTTGTTAAAATTTAAAAGACTGGTGCAAAATAAACTCATCTCAGTCCATTTTTTTACACTCAGTCAGACAAAAACACAAGAAGGTTTTGTTCTCAGAGTAGCTCGGATCATTTCTGCTCTGCTGCTTCCTCTTTCTCCCCTCCTTTGTTTACAAACCTTCTTGTTTTCCAGCCGGTTCTGAGAGTAATCACCCGGGTCGGCGCAACATAAACCTGATCAATAAGAGCCAGCCGGAGTCAGCAGCGGCTGCCTCACAGGTAGCAAACAACCTGGAGCGGCCCCTGCTCCTAAATCTGAATCCACTGATGCAGCAATAAGCTGCAGCCTGGAAAATTGGCAGCGCGGTGCGTGCTAATATCCAGATACTCCGTCAGTGTCGAGCTTTAATATGCATGAAGGGATTTACAGAGCAAGGGTTTCTCATTCCTGCTTTGTTCGGAGGATAAGAAATGGTTTGGAGTTAGGAGGGTTCACATGAGTTCCATCTGAAAACACTGTCAGCTGGATCATTTCTGCACTGAACGCACTTCATGTTGGATTAACGGCGTCATATTCAGCTTTAAGGTCACCAGTTCAAAAAGTTGCAGCAAAAATGGAAACAACACAGAACTGAACCTTAATCGCCCCTCCTTTCCAAGCAGCCACACTTTCCTGAAGGCTGATTTATTTTACTCAAGCTTGTCTGTTTCTCACTGGGCTGCAAACAGCGTTCATGGAGGAATTCTCAAACATGTTTGTGGGAGTTTTCAGTTGTCTTATGTCGTAAACCAAGTTCAGAAAACCTGCTCAACAAATTTTAGTCAGAACATTGTGCCACGGGCATCTGGAACCCTTCTCAAACCTGCTCAGTTTAGTTTCTGTAACTCTCAGGAGCCTTCGTTGTATTTTGGCCTAAATTTAGCTAAAGGTTTGTTCAAATGTGGAACTCAAAGTAGTTCCAAATGAAAATTCATGAATTATTTCACAATTTGTGTCTCCAACAGAAAAAATTCCCCCAGATCTTGGTCATTTTTTACCCTTTCAGGCATAAAAAGGTTCCTAAACTCAAAGGATAAACCAGCGCTGTCAGAACATAACAGACAACTTAAAAAAACGATTTAAAATTGATCTTTAGGCTTTTTGTGACCAGCGGTCTGTCACAGACACAATTTGTTTCCACTTATTTGAAGTTTTTTTCCTATATTTTATTTATAACTCAGTTTGACAGACATAAATTAGAATTTTAGGAAGTTATCAAAGATCTGTCAGCTGAAAACAGGAGACCATAAAGGGTTAAGGGTCACTGAAGTCCTGATCTGATTTTATTCCTGTTACTTAAAGATAAAATGAGTTTCAGATTCTGTTCTTCTGCTCATCTTCCTTTGGGCTCTTTTTGTTCACCTTCTTCCTTTTTAAGCACAAATTGTAGGATAAGCTGTCGAGGTTGGGTACAAGAACCGGAGAGAACCTTAGAAAGTCTGAAGAACTGTTGATCAAAACTACATGAAAGTCTGGCTGCTTGGAAGCAAAACATAAAGAAATTAGAGATGTTTTAAAACTTTTTAACTGCACTGATGTTTCTTTTAAATCTGTAATTATAAGTTGTGTTTTTGAAATGCTGAAAACTTGAAGTTATTTATTAGTTTGTCACCAGTTGGCAACGAGGAAACCTTCGATTTTTGTCTGAAATGAACAAAGCACCAAAACACAAGCTGGTCATCAAGCTCCTGCTGTGTCCCTCAGACATAAATTTCACAGCATACAGACTTTTAAAAATGTGCTGGCTAAGCTCGAAGACTAAAGAGCGATGGCTGCAGACTGTGTAACACGGGGCACATCAAACTGCGTTGCTATTAAACTCGGATGAAGAACAGCAGAGACCTGCGGGATCGTCGTGGGTGGAGGCGGTTGGTTCAACTCTCTGCATCACGACAGCTACAACCTGACTAAAAGCAGCTTTTTATTGACATGCAGGACAGCCTTGGACCAAAAACATGTTTATTCACTAATAATACCTCAAAATGACACAAAGTGCACTAAACACTGCAGAACGAAATGTTTCTGCACATTGTTGCATGTTAGGGATTTAAAATGAACCAATTGCACTGGTGCAGTTTTGGCATCAAATCTAGATGCATCATTTTTTTAAGTGTTTATTCTGATAAAATCTGATCAGTTTAATAATTAAATCATCAGGTTTGTTTCGACAAACAGGCCTCAGCTGTAAAACATGGCAGAAAAATCAAAGTTTAATTAGTTTGTGTATGGAAAAGATTCCCTCTTCATCTCTGACAGCAGACGGCTCTTCTTCTGGCTGAACTTGTTGCTGTTTAGCTGTATTGTCTCTTTAGCGACACCTACAGTTCAGGAGGAGAACTGCAGCGGTGCTGATGTAAACGGCAACAAACACTTAAAATGGTGCTTAAAGCAACAAGAATCAACCAGTATTCCAGAAAAAAAGCAGTTAACTAATGTTTATTCTTCATAATGTAGAAAATACAGTTTGCTGCTCAGTTACTAAGAGTGTTAAACACATCTGCTGCTGGCAGGTTGATTTATTTTGCATTAAACCTTATTTTTTGGGTTTTATTTATTAATGGAGTCAAGTTTTATGGAAGTGTTGTGCAATTTTAAAACAGGACTTGTTTGTTAGAGGTTATTTTTTTTTATTAGGTTGTGAATAATTAGTCTCAATAACTGACATGGGAACATTTCTTTCCTTTTTTTGTTTCCTTTTGCATTGAATATCAATGTATTAATTCAAAACTCAGACTCATTTCTGCTTAAAGGCTGAATCGCATCATATCTCATTGTTTTTTGCTGCCCATGTTTCTTTAATGAACGAATCGTTGGCAGTCTATCGAGATACGTATCTAATGGCCACTGACCAGAGATGTATAACCCTTCTGCATATAAAAAGAAAAGGAGACTGGTTAGAAATTCACTGCAGCTGCTTTAATCAGCCTCATCTGTACTCTGAAACATTTCGATCCACTTCTCTCCTACAGCTAATATAAAATCAAACCCAAATCTGCAGAAACATGCAGCAGCTATCCATACAGCTGTAAATATAAACACCAAACGTCCTCTTAATGATCCAGCTGCAGGAGAATATGTGACCCCAACATCAGTTTAATGCTAAATGTCAGCCTTTTTTGAGTTTCTGTCAGACATCGTTTTTGATGTTCAGCTGTCTTTTAAATCCTGTTGTTGTTGTTTCCATCTGATTCTAAATCCTGGTTGCTGCTTGCTCAGCCACATTATTCTACATGTTCAACACTTACTGCTTTGCAATATTTAAAAAGGCAATTTACTCTGTTTGTTCAGGGCCATTAAAAATCTTGCACCAGTGGGCTGAGCTGACACATGGCAGGCAGTGTGAAATTAGTCAGCTGGTGCTTTTTTTTTTTTTAATAGAAGAAGCTGCTTGGTGCCTGCAGGGATAGCCTCTAGTCTTTACTGTCTGAATAATAGTACCTGATTTTACATTTATGTCGGCGCAGATGGTGCTTCAGTGGCTGCTGTTGTTTACAGACGGCAATTAAACACCAAAAAGTCAAGGGGAAATGGGAACTTTCCAGACTGGACGTGGAAACATGAAGAATAGGTTGATGTAAAATCTAAAACCAGAACCTCACTGGTACTCTCACAGCTCTCATGCAGATGTCAAAATGCAGTTCTTGGACTCTTGAGATGGTCTGGAAACACCTGCAAAAAGTAGTTTTGAGAAACCTGCGATGATTCTGATTATTTAGACAGAAAATTTCTTCCTGAAATTCTTTGAAAATGTTTAAAAATTAAGCTGCAAAACTTCGAAAACCCTGCAAACAACGTGAGAGGTTCAGGAGACTTCCCTGTGAATTCTGTTGGCCAGCTGGGCGTCAGCAGTCCCTGCTCATTAAGATGCCACATAAAGACCCTAATGACCCTCAGGAGAGAGGGGAGGGAGAGTCATTTGCATGCGAGTTCAGCTTGCATAAACAAAGGAACTCACTACAGTTTAAAAGCTTGAAACTCTGTTTAGTTTTTCATTAAAAAGGCTTCTTTGATGAGAAGTGAAACATCTTTAAGTGATAATGATCTTCTTCGTTTCTAAGAGTAAACCGCTGACCTTTTAAAAAGGAAAACCTACATTCTGATTAATGTAACACCCGTCGCATTACCTGTAAATTTGACAAAATTGCCACAACAACAGTTAAATGAGCCTTAAACATTCTGTAAATTCAAGAAACGTTAAGAAGGATTTCAGTCCTTGTGAGCGAACATGAGCATGTTTAATGTGAAAGTGTGCTTCAGACTCAAGCGACTGAAACGCTCTGTTGATTGAAAATGAACTTTTGAATGCCAGTTAGAACTAATGTGCCGTTTCCTCATTACCGCAGAGGACCTGCATCCTGTATTCTTACTCCAGCTGATGAACCGTGATTCCAACCATCGCCACAGTTTGTGGTTTTTATCATCACGCCTCCCGTTTATCTGAATGTGCGCCGCGGTTAATGCCACAGCATGCGGCTTCTTCTGGAGGTTCGTTTCAGAGACAAACACCTGGGCACCATCCTCTGAAATTATCGTTCATTATTTCTGCACAGACTTTGGAAGCTGTTTGTTTTGTCATCAGTTATGATGTGATTTGAGTCAGATAACAGAGAAGACATTAGAGTGATGCAGGAGAATAACCGTCTCTGTAGCAAACGGGCAGAAACCACCGGGTTCAGTGGCTGCCGTTGTCCTCTGGGTGCTCGGTATTCTGTAATATTCCATCTGGAAACCTCAGCTTTGATAGCTAAACTGCAGAGAAGTGGTAATTTAGAGTCTTAGAAGCTTTTAAAAAGCTGAAAACGATGGTTTGGAAATGACTTTAGAACGAATTCATTATGTGTTCATGACTGCAGTGGATCTAAAACCGTCAAACTTTGTTTTACTTGCTGCTTTATTTGATTAATAAATCTACTTTCCAACATTTGTCCAAATTATATTATGTTTCCATGGTAATTCTGAGTAATTTTGTAGAAAAGATAAATAAATACGAGCAGGAAAAAAGCAAACGGTGATGAAAACGGCACTAACAAAAATGGTTTCAATCGGCCAAATTTACAGATACTGAAGTGAGATTTGGTGTGGTAATAACTGAGCATCATTCCTGAGTGCTACTGCACAAGATCTTTGCCTAAAAACTTTGGCAGTAAACTCTGTCTGTTAGCAAAATATGTCATGACCCAGTGCATTGGTTTTAATGAAACTCATAAAAAATACTTGCTGGATAGAAACCTACGCCTGATTCAGCATGGCCGCCACAGCTAATCAACTTTAGCCAACCTCAGAAATGGCTATAATTGTTAAATTTACAGATATTAAGCTCATATTTTGTGTGGTAGTAGCTGAGAGTCGTCGTCTTTGATCGGTAACACCAGATCTTGTGATATTGCGTGAGATTATCGTAATTTACAAGGATCGACCAAAGCTGCTGTAACTTTGCCCCTTCTCATCATGAGATTATCTTAATCTAAAACTCTGCCATGAAAGGTGGCGGGTGATATGCATTCCTCTAATAATGGAGCTGACATTTGTTGCACCAAATGTCAGGTTTCTAGACGAAAAGCTGCAGAATATTTCCAACGTGTCACCAGGTTTGATGGATATGAGCGTTTGTTCGTGAAACCAACTGAAGGTTTTTTCTTTTTTGTGAATATAGAGCCTGAGTCCTGGTACCATTGTTCTGTTCCAGACAGAGGAAAGTACTCCACAAAAGCCTGAGTCACTGCTAGATTTATGCATGCAACACTCATTTCAGTGCAAGCATAATAATCAGAATGTGGTGGCGGTTTGTTAGCTTTTGTGTGTGTCTGTGTGCAGGGAAATGTTGGCTCTGAAACGAACCTTTGTGATGATGATGATGCCTGTAAGTGCTTCGGACCAGCTGTTTGAGGAAGCAGAAACAATGACACTTTCATGCAGGTTGTCAGAGACCGCAGCTTCTAATTATCTGTATTAACACGAGCGAAACATTGTTTGTAACTTCTTGACACGGTTAATAATTCACGCTCCATTTATGCTTCGCTGTTCCAGCTCATTCGCCAGCATGATGGGGCTGCGGCGAATAATTAACTGATTGATGAGCTTATTTCTTAGTGACCAAGTTGACGTTCGGGTTAGTTGGTTCAGGCTGCCGGATGTAGAACTGTTGCAGCAAATTGCTGTCGGTTTGCATTTAGAATTGAATATCTTTGTTGTTGCTGAACCAAAACGTTAAGAGAGAGATTTGATAATAAAATTTCTGCCTCTACGGTTTGCCGGAGGATGCAGTTAATCATTTATTTCACTTTCCAGTCTGAAATTATTCAGCGTTCAGCAGTGTGCTCGTGCATGTCGTGCAGTCATAGCGTTCTTCAGAGAAGTGACATCCCACCCCTATTTAAAAAAAACACCAGATGCCTGTCGCTCTCTCTCCTTTTCTTATCGTACAGCCCCGCTGATCTGCAGACGCTCTTATGAAATATGCATTTATTAAAGCACCGTGAAGCCTGCAGACTCCTTTTTACTGAGTGAACCAGCTGATACGAGGAGTGAGACATTTTACTCTGTTCTGTGAATCAGCTGAAGGTAAAACGTATCGTCACTCATCACGCACTCCAGATTAAATACTGAAATAACTAATGATTTATAAATGGCATTACAAGGGTCAGACTTGCTTTGTAAAGCAAATTAAATAATGCTACAGCTTTCCCGTATTACAGTGATTTCTAAATGTTTAATAGGTGACCCTGAATTATACAAACACTGATAATTAGCCAATTAAAGAAGAGCATCAAAATATGGTGATGTACAAATATGCGACAAGTTCATCTTATAATGAAGAGAAAAATATAAAACTGGATCTAACTCACCAAAGTTCTTTAATGAAGGATTTTAGCCTTTTAAAAAACATTTAGGTGATAAATAACCAACAACCTGATCAATAAATCTCAATAAATAAAACCTAAGGCATTGTTTTTATCGTTTATCTTAATTTTAAGGCTCAAGCAGATTCAGCGGCTCTTTATGAACTATATTTAGGAAAAATTATGGTTTTAAAAAAAGGTTCATCGTTAGAAAATACTAAATGTGCAGATGGTCATAATGTTGAGGCTGAACGATGGAAGGAATTTATGTTCCTGTAGCTTAAATTTTGTGGAATCCACTCATTTCTTATTAGCTTTTATTCAGTAATAAAAACAACACAGATTTTCTTTTCTTATGGAGACTTTATGGGTCTTTTCAAAGTGGAACCGAATCTATTGATGGTTAAAATCTTGTATCTGGTGTGTTAATGTAAAGAGCAGCATCAATAAAATGTACTGTCTTTTTTTAATCTGGACACAACGAATTAAATATATATATATATATATATATATATATATATAAAAAAACAACTTTTCTCAACCCTCTACCAGACGGTTAACTCCCTGAAAACTAATATTTTGTGAAACAGTTGAGCAGAATAAGAAGCGTAAAAGAATGAAAGCATGAAAACCATCAGAGGGAGGCGAAGGCTGTGAAAGCAGGTATAGAAAATAAATCAATGGCTGGAATTGATCTTGTTAACTGAAGGCAGCGGTGCGTAACATTCAGCTCAGACGGGGAGGACGGATGACGGACAGCGGGGAAGGCTGAAGTACCCGCCGTCTTCTCTGGATGATGCTAAAACCATCAAAAGTGATTCAATAAAAAGAAAAATTATCCCCCAAAATGGAGGGTGGACTGTGAAAAGCAAAGATAAATAAAAGGCTTAGAGAAGGATGAACATATGAGATATTTGTTTCCACAGAAGCACGAGGGGTACATGTTGTTCAAAGACATGAAGTGGATTCCCTGTTTGTCTTGGCAGAGATTCGAGAGGCGTTTAAGGTGCTGGACCGTGATGGAAACGGGTTCATCTCCAAGCAGGAGCTGGGGATGGCCATGCGCTCTCTGGGGTACATGCCCAGTGAGGTGGAGCTGGCCATCATCATGCAGAGACTAGACATGGACGGTGAGTCATGCACACGCTCGGGAAGAAAACCTTTTCTGCAAAAACATCATGCACACACACAAAGGACATTCTGAGATCGAGAAAAATGGAAATTTATGGTAAATTTTCATTGAATTGTTTGTAAATTGCTCAAAATATACATGGTGTTCTATCCTGTTAAAAAAAACTGTGGTATTATTAGTGAAGAAACATTTGGTCTTCACGCATTCTGATTTTATTTTTTTATGTGTTTAAAAGAAACTTCACTTCCATCGCAGATACAGTGGAAGTCAATGAGAGTCTGGGTGAGACATACAGGGTGAAAGAGGACAAGTTTAGAAGGCTAAAAAGCTGCAGGTTGCAAAAATAGACAAAACTGGTAAAAGTTGCAGTAAGGGTGCTTCCATTAACGTTCATGTAAATGTGAATATACTGGTTGATCCACTACAAGAAACAAACAAAAAAAATAACAGAAAATCTTTTTCTGGATGTGTTGTTTGTGATAATCCGAAGATGTTAAAAATGGGTTCATATCTGCAGCCCCATCTTTCACCTTTTGACCTTTGGCCTAAACCTCTCAGCAGCAAGAAAACAGAAACAAGCAGACTGAATTTGTGGTTTCAGGCAAAGCTTTTTCTAATAACTGACTGACATTTTATAAAGGATAGACTCTTAAAGACGGCGACAGAGAGGTACGATATGGAAATGTCAGATCACTGAGTCCTATATGCTGCTATCAATGATCTTTGCAGAGAACTGTTTGTGGTTTCATCTTTGGGAAAAAAATATTGAAATGTTCAAGGCTCAATATTAAAGTTGAAGAAGTTGGGACATTTGTCTTCCTGCTGTGACTCATCCACATCAGAATCTCTGGAGACGAACAGCTTCGGGGTTTAATCCGGTTGTTTCGTTTGTTCCAACCCGGAGAAACAGAAACGATTCCTGCAGCTGACAGTTATTACAGCAGCTTAATCTCCTGAGCTCCATGACACACAACACTGTTTGTTTGCTCATTCACTCGGTTTATCTTCATCTGCTTATTGACTCGGGGTGTGAAGAACAAGAATTTCTTTTCTTTTTTTCCGTTTGAGGACTGGAGTCGACTTATTTTATTGATTGTTGTATTTAGCAAAACACTGAAGGTTTGTTTATGAAGACGGTGTCGATATTTTTTGCAAAATTCTATTAAGATGAGTCACTCAGAAACTGTTCAGTAGTTTTGGATGGATAAATGTGAGAGAGGCATCTGCACACTGGGCAAATATTAAATTATATCCAGGAATGAGACTGACTCATACCTGGATCCCTGAGAGAAGAAAGACTGCACACATCTGATCTTTATTGGGATCTGAAGTTATTTTAATCACACAACAGATTCCACCATGTCACTATTTATTAAACACAAACAATTTTGTGACAGAAAAGCAGCAACGAGGTCACAGATGGGAACAAAACACCAAACCAACAATAATAACAACAAAATGGCCCTGAAAACAGCTTCTGAGAGGGAGTCTCCAGAATGTCTCGAAAGGTTTGCAGCAGTTCCTAAAATTCTTGCTTGAGTTTGTTGCTCAGTTTTCTTTGAGAATAATCACAGAGTCATTGCTGGCCTCTCCAACCTGTCTCCAAATCATTAAAGCTGTATTTTGACACGACCACAGAAGCTCTCCTCTGACAGAAATAAAGTTTTTTTTTAATATTCATTTAAAAACCTGGTTTAAATCGGGCTACCTTCCTTTTAAAAGATGCTTTCCAGTTCAGTTTTGAGATCCTGAAAGTATTTAAAGCTGCTGACCTAATTTAATATTTCAGCGCTCCCAGTTTGCTGTTTATGAAACTCCGCCTGTCCGTCAGCGAGATGATTCGTAGGAAGTGATCAAAGACGCGCAGCATTAAGGGCTGACATGATATTAACATGAATGACAGCAACTGGAACAGTGAGGATTAGATCTTCGGCAGATTCTGGTGGTTATCTGCTCTTCTGATCGCTGCTGGTTCCCGAGCTCAGTCTGACCTCCTGCTTTCTTTTCCCCTCTCTGCACGGCTCTAATGTTAAATTTAGAGCTTCTTCCTTTCTCCAACGTGAACTTGTCTAAGTGTAGCAGACGAAGCATGATTTCACGGCTTCAATATTTCATTTGTTCCGTTTCCAGCGGAGACAGGATGCTTGGTTGTGACAAAAGGCAGGAAGAAACTGGTGGCTTTGGCTGTGACGGACACAGAAAGTGACTCAAACTGTGGCTGCAGAATGAGAGCCAGCATGGAAGTGTTGAGTGTTCAGAAAAGCCAAGTGGTCCTGCAGAACGCCTGCGTTCTACAAGATTACCCCGTTCTGTGGCCCGAGCTGGCTTTCTTACATGCAGGTGACTTTATGCACAACCAGCACAACAAGAAGGAAGCACTGATATTAAATACCACATAAAAAAACACCACCAGCCAAGTATTTATTATTAATTAGTTGTAAGCAAAGTTTTCTGAGAGCTATTTTAGATATTCCATTATTTATTTTAAAGATGCTCGCTCCATTAATAAATAATGTGCGGCATCAGAAATGGTTAATCATTGATCCGTCAAGCATTTCATCTTTTTCTCTCTTCAATAACAATTGCAGCAATTTCTATCATATAGAGTACTAATACTTGAAGTATTAGAATCAATTTTTACTTTATTTTTGTTTTTGTTCTACAAGACATCTGAGAAACATTGCTGTAAGGTTTTTATTTATGTTTTACGTCCGTTCAGACTTGATGGAATAATTGAATCAGCTCCCTTCATCAGAACCGGTTTTAAAGGGTATTTTTCAGGAGCTCTCCTAATATCCATCAAAGGGATTACTGTAAACAATTAAAGTGTCCTGTGATTGGTTAAAATCACCTGGCACAGTCGCTGATTTAGCTGTACCAGTGATTAATTAAGCACAAAATTTAATAATATTAATTAATAAAAAAAAACTCTTAACAACAACTCCTAATAATTGTTTCTTAAAACCTAAACCAAACTAAAGCAATGAAAGAACAAAACAAAACTGGGGTTTATTGAGTTTGTAAATAATAGATAAATTACAGCAGAATTTTAAATAGTTTATCATTATTTGTCTGGCTGTCGTTGAACCTTTTATTATGATTATTAGACACTAATAAGAAAACTAACATGGACCAGTATTAGAAGAATAACTGGACCTGAAGACATAAAAACAAAACAAAACAAAACAAAAAAACTTGGATCAAAGTCTATTTTATATCAAAATGTATTTCCTCCAAAATGAAATAGTCTTCTTAATGTCTCAGAGTCAAATCTTTAATCTCAATATGTTGTCTGTTGGGGTCCAATCTGTGGATATGTTTGAGTAATTTCCTGTCCGGAGGATAACCGTTGGAACAAATTGGTTCACAATCCAGGCATGACTACTGGAACTTCCTGGATCTTCCAACAAGGGGTTAAATTACACATTTGTGCATCCTCTTAACATGCACATGCTCAGAGCAAGGTGAGACTGAAGGCAGACGATGGTCGCAGGTCCAACAGGGACAACAAGCAACGCTGGGATCTGTTCAGGTCCCACAGCAAACCAATAAACAGAGACTTAATCCACTCGATGCTTCATGTGTCTGGCGTGAGTCTCTCAAACGAAGGAGTTCAAATATCTGGGAGTCTTGTTTACAAGTGATGGATCAATGGGTCAATGGATCAGGGTCTTTTCAGGTGAAGAAGGAGCTGAGCCAAAAGGTGAAGCTCTTGGTTTACTAAGGGCTGAAACGAGCTTCCTCCATCATCCCGGGGGAGCTCAGCCTAATCCGAAGGAGTCACCTGAGGTGGTTTGGACATCTGGTTAACTATTACTCATTCATAAAGGTACCCTTATTGAAAAGTAGTACTTTTTATGTTTTTATAGTTTGGTCCAGGGGCTGGTGGACAAATTTTTTTACCAGCCACTCAAATATTTTACCAGCCACTATTTTTTGTTGTGACAAAAAGTTATTTCATATGATGATGATGGAGGTGGGTGGAAGCAGTTGTGGTGCCCTACAAGCTGAACAACACCTCTTTCTGGACACTGCATGGAAATAACTAGATTTTTTTTATTATTATTATTTTAAACCATTAAAAGATGCATATCTGTACATAAAAAATTCAGACAAGTGAAATTTATTTCTGTGGAGTGTTTTTGAAGTATGTTTTTGTGCTTTTGTAAGTTTTTTGTATGTAAGTTGTAATGTTTTTCAGACACTTGCTGCTTTTAATGCATAGATCTATTTGTGCTACCCGCTTATATTTAACAGGTAGGATATTCTGATGAAGGAAGTGATTTTTGTGGTTTTAGAAAGGTTTTTGTCGGGGATATAA
>NC_051431.1:1559349-1578019 GCF_001649575.2 Kryptolebias marmoratus
CCACCAACTGGTAAAGAGTGTCTGCTAAACTTTTCTCCTTCTTGCATTTAGCAGCAACTCGAGCACATTGCTGCCCCCTATATGTCAGGAGGACAAATAACACCTTTTCTGTTCAAATTGCCAACCCGCCATAGTGGCGTGTGTGTTGATCAAATTCACCCGCCACTTCAAATTTTTACCCGCATTTGGCCAGTGGCGGGTGCTAATTTCCACCCTTGGTTTGGTCACTTCAGTAAAAGCCCTCAGAGTCTACGATTATTCTGGTTGGATCTCCACAACGTTTAAAGGAAGCTATCTGACATTTTGGGTTCTCCTGGTCAGCAACGTTAAGCTGTAGCCTAACTTTAGATCTCACCTGTGTGTTCATCTTTGTTCTGGTGAATTCAAGGCTGCACTTCATCTCATCTAACTGTGATCAGCTTCACCCAGTCCACCTTCGTCTCTCCGCTGTCATCAATCCATGCCCTCATTATCTGGCCTTTAGCCCTGTGGTTACCCTGCTGAATAATAGATACGAGTCAATAGCATCCAAAGTGAAATTGTCAGCCTCCAACAGAGGTTAATGCAGTAAAATATGGAGCGGAGGTACTGCGAGGTGGTAAAATCAGCAAGGACCCTGCTTCATCTGTAAACACAACAGGAAGGAACAGAGAAATGACAGAAAAACTGTTTTTGAGACCATGAAATGCTACAATTTGTCATGTTTTGGTTTAGTTACCATTTTTTATCATGCACTTAAGTGTTATTTTTCAAAATAAATGACCAAATATCTGACTTTCGTGCTAGTTTTGTCAATGTTGCGCCTTTGTAGGCTTTCAGTAATGATTAATCTAGAGGTAATAAAATCGCATTAAATCTAATGAAAGATTTATTCAGACTCTGAAAACTCTCCCCTGAATGAGAAACAGCAAAGATACGGCCATTTAGGCATCTCGCTATGATTTATCACTGAGTTGTTGCTGCATAAGGAGAGGTGATTGTTTTCAGCAATGATCCATGTTATAATAAATGTGCACCGCAGGACTTCTGTGCAACAACTTTGATTTGCCTCATCTCCCGCTTTAAAGATCCAGTCAAAAGGAACAGATTTTATCCTTAACGAGTTTTGTTTTCAGCGGCAGAATTTCAGACTATCTTTGTGTCTTAATTCAAAGCAATCATAAGTATCTGTAAGTCCCTTCGAGGCCACACGCTGAATCTCTCCATGAAGAGAGAAAACGGAGACATTTTGAAACCAATAAAGATGTATTTATGCATCATTTAATCCAGAAGAAAATGGCCAGTGCCCTGTTTGACTTTGCATTTACATCCCTTTTATTGGAGTAAAATAACACTCAGTAATTTTCTCTGCTTTCCATTTTCAGGAGATGGGCAGGTTGATTTTGAGGAGTTCATGACGATTCTTGGTCCCAAGCTTTTGTCGTCTGAAACGAGAGAAGGCTTCCTGGGCAACACAATAGACACCATCTTCTGGCAGGTAAAAGTCAGCTCTCTTCATCAGATTCCTCAGATTACAGAGTTTGAAATGAACCTGCTTAAACAGATTGCATGCTGGTGTAGATTCTCAGTCATCCAGGCCATGGTAAATTCAAAAAAGGGTTAAAAAACAAAAACAACTGGACTTCTATTCTGTAATTGAAGACGTTTCGCTTCTCATCCGAGGAGCTTTCTCAATTCAGAAATAGAGAATGTGGAGTTGAGCTTATATAAAATTGCTTGCAGATTGTTTTCACTCTCCTAACAATAGAGGCTCGTTAGGGTCCGACAAACAAAGAGTAAGACAAAAAAGGACCCTAACGAGCCTCTATTGTTAGGAGAGTGAAAACAATCTGCAAGCAATTTTATATAAGCTCAACTCCACACTCTCTATTTCTGAACTGAGAAAGCTCCTCGGATGAGAAGCGAAACGTCTTCAATTACAGAATAGAAGTCCAGTTGTTTTTGTTTTTTAACCCTTTTTTGAACTTATACAGATTCTGTGTCTGGTGCTGAAAGATGGCTGCAGTGGTGTTTCAGAAATCAACATTTGGTCTTTGGTGTTTGTCTGGTTTCGGCTCAAGCAGATTTAGGAGCTGTGAGGCTCTGAAGATGATGTGAACATCGTGAGGTTGTTCCGACCTGTTGTTAAAAATGTTTAACTGTCGGATCGTGATCGGATTAATTCAGGTCTGAAAACAGGTCTGAGCTGCCTCAGGGCACGTTGAATTGCTCATTTTCTCTCAGGCTGCCTTTGGAGGTGGTCCACATATGTTTTATAGTCTGAACACAATCTGTCCTGATCCTCGATGAAGGACGACTGAACTCAGGGGAGTTTTTACCTGCATGTCTGCTCAGATGCTGGATGATTTAAAGAGAACCAAATAATGATCCTTGATAATACTCTGAAGTTACAGATTCTTCTCCTTTTTTTTACAAGATCCTTCTCAGGATAAATGTCCATTTTGTCTGGATTTTAAAGTGGATGACAGGACATTGCATGGGACAGTTTCTCTCCGGTTAAATGTTTATTCTGATTGTTTTTGGACCCGCTGTGGTCACTGTAAACCACAGTATAATGTGCTGTGTGTGTGTCTGCATATGGTGCAGGTAAATGACAAAGTTTGGGGTCAGAGCTGCAGTCAGATCACACAAAACAGATTCGTAACAACAAATCTGAAAAGCCTCTGAGTTTGGACGATGCATTATTAATATTGCATTTAAGTTGGGACATTCAAGTGATGATTGCCAAGAAACGGACTGACTTGTCTGGACTTATGAGCCGATTATCCAACTACATGATGAAATATGTTGCACAGAGTTCTTTGTGTTTTCAGCTAAGTGTTCAAACTGTAAAACTGATTAACTAACAGCAAAACAACCAAAAATGTGGAATGAATTCAGCATCGTAGTCTGCTTATTGAACTGTCAGCATCTTTTAAAGGCCACTTGTGCACAAAGTTTTTTTTGCATTTTTGTTTCCTTTTAATGTCCTCTTTGTTCTTTTGGCGCCGAAGCTCATCAGCAGTAAACTCAGTCATCATAAAAGCAGCTTTTATTCTCTACATTCTTGACAAAGCTGCATTTGAGGAGTTTGAATTTTGCACCCAGAGGTTATAAACTTTTACTGTGCAGTAAAAAAAAGCATTATAAGAGTGTTTTTATCTAGTTATCTGAGTGTTTGGATTTAAAGTGTAACTCATCAGCGAACTCAGTTTCCACGCCTGCAGGGTTTCTGTGCTTTTTTGTTTTTTTTCAGGGCAGACCACAACCTATACATCATTTTAAAATACAACACATCACTCAACGTCTTTCAGTGAGATTGTGATCGATGAACAGGCCTTAAAAAGCTCTGAGGATCTAAAGAGACAGAGGGTGCATGAAACAAGCACGTCATGCAGTAATGAGGTCGACTCGCTTTGAGGAACTGATGGGATGAAAATGTAGAACCGGAGTTACCAAAAAACGACTAAAACTTTCTCAGCAGACTCTATTGGGGCTGGCTTTTAATGCAAATAAATAAAAATAACAACAATGATGTTTGTGAAGCCTCACAGCTGTCCAGCTTGTTATTAAGAAGTTAGCGTCTGATGCAAGATGTAGTTTCTTCTTTTAATCAAAAGTATTTCAGGGATGGGGCAGAAAAGCAGAAAAGATGCTAACGAGCAGAGAAACAGCAGAACGTTTAGTGCTGATAGTAGAACTCTTCTTGATGTAATTATCAGCTTGATTTCAGATTTTTCCTCTGGGTGGTTGATCTTATACAACATATATACATCAATCAGACCCTCCAGGTTTTCGCGATGTTGCGATCGCAACTATTAACGCAAAATCAAGCAAACCCTGCAAAATCGCAACTTTTTGCAACTTTTTGCAACTTTCCCACAACTTTAACCCAATATTTATTGTTTCTAAAGTGATTCACCACCGTTTCTGCGGTCTAGTCTCTTCTTTGTGGGTTTGTGTAGCGCGGAATACAAAATAACCCCAAATAACTCAGGAAGAAGACACGTGACGTCACTTCCTGTTAATATCAGAATGCCGGGAGCGTGCAGGAGCAGCGACCNNNNCCAGCTGCAGCTGTTTTGCACGTCCTGCAGTGTAATCATGGAACATAAACGCATCGACAAACACTTTGTGTCTGCAAAACATGTGAGGAGAGCTGCAGACCAGGGACAATCCAGAAATGCTCATGAATGTCAGTTTAGAAGCTATCAAAGTTCTTAAATAAAGCACCTTTTGAGAATGTCAGTGTTTGTTGGGAATTATCTTACAAAACTAGGAAGGATTTTTGGTTTATATATTAAAAGTTATGGTTGGTTATTGATTTTAAAAATTGCAACTTTTAGAAAAATGCACCGCGAAATCAGGCATTTTAGCTGCAACAATCACAAAAAATGCCTGTAGGTTGGTTTTAAACTGAGGTTGGTACAAACTTTCATCCCCTCTGATAAATAAATGCCTCAGGGCAGGAACTGGCAGCAAACCCCTTGTCTGATGCATGGAGCAAACCCACAGAGGACAAATATAAACTACAAGCTTTGATTTATCATGATTATTTCTCTGCGTGCCTCACAGATGATTACTTGCGTGAGATATTACAGTTTTATACCGAGTTCAGTTTGCTAATGGCCTGTGGTAGATGACTGAGTCTTTTTTCCACAAATATGTTCTGCCTTCTGTCAGTTCTCCTAAAGATCTGCTGGGATCTAAAATTAGGTTTTTGGTTTTTTTAGAGGTTGAGAAGCACTATAAATGTTTCATTTTGCATCCTAATAGCAGGTTAATCAGATTTTAGCTCAATATTTGTAAAAGTTCCTAAATTATGGTTGTTTTTGTGTTTGCTATGGTTGATTAGCTGTGGCGGCCATGTTGAACCAGATTATCTTCCAAAAGCTAACGAGTTGTAGATGAACATCCGAGGATTTCTTTCTGGGAGTTTCATTAAAATCCTCTCAGTGGTTCATGAGATATTTTGCTAACAGACAGACACAACAAAAGCTGGTAAAAGCAGAGTATTTCTGAATGTGGCTGGGTGAATATGACCAGTCACATTTGTTGTTTTTGTTGTTTTTCTCATCATCACGAGCTGCTGGTTCATGAACAAAACTTTTACTTCTGTAGCTTCATCGAGCATGTTTTAAAAAACAACAACAAATGCACTAAAGAAAAGAAACAATGTTAGAAACATAGTCAGCTTTTTTCTTTGTGGGTGTCAAAAACAGGTTTGCATCAGCACAACAAAAGTCTTTTGTTGCACTTGTTGAATGAGTGAAATCATGCAAAAAAGCAGAATGTTCAATTTAAAAAAACAAAAACAAAAAAAAACATCTAAAAGTCTATTTTAGACAACTGTGCAACACATCATGTAGAAAAACTGATGCTTTCAATATTCTGAGTCTCCATCATCTTTACGGATGTTTGAAGCTACAAAGAACTCGACTACACACTCACCGATCATTAAGTCCACCCTTTAGAACCGGGTTGAGCCCCTTTTTCCTCCAGAACTGCCTTTCTTCTTCATGGCACAGATTCAACAAGGTGTTGGCAACATTCCTCAGAGATTCTGGTCCATAATGACATGATGGCATCACGCAGGTGCTGCAGATTTCTCAGCTGGACGTCCTAAAGGTGCAGGATCAGGATGAGATCTGGTGAACGTGGAGGTTCAGTGAATCCAGGCGATGTTTTTCCAATCTTTCATTGTCCAGTTTTTGGAGAGCCTGTGTGAATTGTAGCCTCAGTTTCCTGTTCTCAGCTGCCAGGAGCGACACCCGGTGTGGTCCTCAGCTGCTGTGCCTTCAGAGATGATGTTCTGCAGACCTCGGTTGGAACGAGTTGCCTTTCAATCATCTTCAACAAGTCTGACCTCTGACATCAACGAGACCTTTTCCTCCACACACCTACCCTTTACTGCCTTTGTTTCTTTTTTTGGACCATTCTCTGTTGAGCCCAGAGGTGGTTGCAGGTGAAAATCCCAGTAGATCAACAGTTTCTGAAATACTCAGACCAACAACCACGCCACAGTCAAAGTCTCCTAAAGCCCCAGTTTGAACTTTGGCACGTCTTCACCATGTCTAAATGTGGAAATGTTCTGAGTTGCTGCCATGTGATTGGCTAATTGGCTATTTGTGTTAACAAGCAACTGAACGAGAGGTCCTAATAAAGGGTAAAAAGCAGCCATGTCTGAATGTTGGAACATTAAAAGAACAGCTTGGACGGACTGTAGTGGGTTTTTGTGCTAAAGTTTATAATTAAGCTGCTGCTTCTTGAACATCATCTGTTTTTATTTTTTAAAATGATGAAGCTGCTTTTAATTGTACATAAACTACCAACTCAGAAGTAAGATGTTACTTCTTGGTACTCCTTGGTAATATAAATATCAGAGTATAGGCAACTACTTTGGGTGCATTTAATGATTTGATTAGAGAGATTTTCAGCTCAGCAGCATCATTAATCTTTATTGAGCTTCACAAAGAGCCACTAAACACATTCGAGGTTTATGATCTGTCTTTGAAAGAATAAAAAACCCAATAAACTCTCCTGAAGGACTTGATTGACCACGGTTCGCTATAGAGTTATCAGCTGCTTTAAAGGAAACATTATTGGCTTTTCAGAAGTGTCAGAGCTGTTGTAACCTTTAGATTCATCCAGGAAGAGAAAGGTGACGGAGCATAAATCCATAAATGTCTGAAGCCTTCTGACTGATCACTTCTCATGAAGAAAAATTAAATATGCATCATTTTCCATTAAACATGAATCATGACAAACAACAACAGCATAGTGCTGATGGCATTTAGCTGGGGGGACTTTGTGTAACCTTCATAAAAATCTGTCATTATCAAAGCTTTTGACAACGTTTCCCAGGTTACATTTACTTTCCTTTGGCATTTTGTTGGATTTTATGATTAACTATTTATTTAACGCAGTCAAGCTTGTCAGAATGTGTTTGGATCAAAGCGGAGCAGGACTCGCTCTGAAGTGCGGCACAAACGGACCTTATCTGAACCCTTAAATCATCTTCCGGTTCAGCCTTTTTTGAGCCTCGCCTAAAGAAAAACACATCTCGTCCTGGCTGAGAGGTTTTCTCATTTCGGTGATATCAGGCGACGCGTCACATCCTCACCAGCTGGGGTGACGGGATAATGATTCACTCGCTGTCACACGCTCACCTTCCTACTCGGATCTGCTCTAGAAGAGTTTGTTAATGTATCTAATTATCCTCTCGGATAATTACAACCCTGTAATTGAGCAACTGCAAACATTTTTCTTTTCTGTGTTCTCCTAATCATCAGCTGCATAATTAACAAAAGATGTATTAGTGAATTTTGGGCAATAAACAGACTGATGGACTTCCCTGAAAATGTGTCCAGGCTACCATTTAGTCTGTAGTTATATAAACCTGGAATATATGGGTGTGTTTTAACACAACGCCAAGGCAGAAAGACATCAGCAAGGACCTTGGGAAGGGTCAAAGGTCATCTGGAGAAAGATTGTTCACAAGTGGACGTCAACATTTAAGACAGCTGTCAATCTTCCCAGGAGTGGATGTCCCAGCAAATTCACCCCAAAGGTTAGACTGTGCAATACTCAAAGAAACGAGCTCCGCCTCAGAGTCTCCAGGCCTCAGTTAGGTTAAAGGACAAAGGTTAAAGGTCATGGCAGGACAGCTGGAGAAAGACTGGCTTGTTTGGGAAATAAAAAGCCACGTCTCTCTAAAAGGAACATGGCAGTTTGAATTAAGTTTGTAAAATAATTCATCTGAATGAACAATGTCCTTCAGACAGATGAAGCCAAAGTGTAGACGTTTACTCAAAATCACAATTTAACTTTATTTATCCGCTTCAAACCCAAGCGTAACTCGAAGTGGTTAACAAAACAAGATAAAATTAGGCATGACTATAAAACAAAAATAATAAAATGCATAAAAACGAGAACATGGCTATAAAAATAACAATTTCTTGAAAAAAATAAACTAAGGAAAAAAATCGTATGAGTACATGATATAAACCATTAAAACAAGTAACACAAAGGCAAACTGATAACTGACTGCGGTGAGTGATTAACTATAATTAGCTTCTTTAAATACGTTTTTAGCTTGATTTTAAAGGCAGAGAGGCTGTGAGTACAAAACAAAACAAAAACAAGAGGGGGGGAGAAAAAAGGAAATTATACTACAATATTTAGAGAAAGAAATAAGATGTGCATGTAACTGACAAGTCTGTTTCTGTTAATAATGCAAAAACAGTTATTTTTCTTTAATTGTGTTTTCCTATGTCATCTATTTTCAAGTTGTGTTGGTCTCCAGTTGCCTGACAGCAATGTGTAAAATATAAAAAGGGAGTTGTCATAATGAAACCTGTCATATTGACAGTACAACAGCAGTACTCTGTAATTATTGTAACCATATGCAATCAAACAAAACGGCAGAGAGGTTTATGATTCCAGAGACAGAAAACCAAAAGCTCTGTTGTTAGAAATCATTAGAAGAGCTAAATCCCAGCAGCTCATTGGGAGAAAACCAAACATCAAATATCAGCACAAACAGCTCCTCCCAGCTGTCAGCACGGCGGTGGAGGGCTGATGGTTTGGGCTGATTCTGGAGTCATCTGTCCGACCAAACAGGACAATGATCCCAAACACAGCAGCTAATCTACAACAGAACGGTCCAGAACCAGAACCTCAACCTGAGCTGAAGCAACGCTGGAAAGAAGAGTGGGCCGATTGGTGCAACGAAGATAGAGTTAAACGACCTTAAAAATATGAAAACAATCATTCTAACGAGTCTTCAGATCATCAGAGGACGGACACCCCTGACGAGATGGTTAGAAGATCAGGGACCTTTCCAAGCAGGCAGCTGAAATTTATTTTAGCCTCATTACTGGTCTGCAATCAGTACCGACCCAAAACTCCAAAACATGAAGATCCTAACCTTCCAGAACAAGTCTGGCAGCAGAAACGTCTGATTAGGTTTACCTCTCTGACAGAACAGCATGAGTGAGCTTATTTTAGAGCTGTTTACACTATAATCACTCTGTGTGCTGAACGCCCACAATGAATATGGAAAAAGGAGCCATTATGGAGCTACAGATCTGGATTTATAACGTCTGGCTCATAAGTGGCTCGGCTACTTAGAATAGTTTTATTTTTTCTTTCTTTCGGAAAGTAATAAAAATCTTACATTTCCATAACTTCAGATTTATTTATTTATTACCCATTACATAATGCTTTAACAATAACTATATTCAGTAAACAAGTAAATGAATATATCACTATAATAATGTGAAAGCTGTTTCAACTTTTAACAATCTAATTACTTCCGTAAACTTTGTGCTATTTTGATTTTTTACAGATTAGAAAACATTTGGCTCCTTCAGGAGATGGGTCCTATGACTTCGTTTTTATAACTTTTATATTTTTCAAAGTGTTTAACATTTTTTATTACAATTATTTCCCTGTTAGAAATACATTAAGATCTCTTCAGTTCCTTCAAAATTATTATTCTTTAAAATCTGCTTCAGCAAACTGGGTTTATTTCCATTTGATGCTATATTTAGCATTTAGCTACTGTTTTGCTACTTTCTGTTTGTGTTTTTGTATTTTAATGATTCATTCCCGCATTTTATTACTCCATGTTTTGTTGTTTTTAGGTGACTGGTGATTTTCTGACATTTGGCTCAGATTTAAAGCCAAACATTTTAGCAGAATTTAAATCTCGGTTTTGTCTGCAGCATTGATGGTTGTTTTAAGTAACGTTAGGCTCATGCACACGTTTGGGAATGATTCTTGGCTACTACCACTCTGGTTTTTACTTCAATATGACTAGTTATAGATGCTTATCCAACAATTACTTTCTGAAAGTTTCAGTGAAATCCATTTAGTGCTTCGTGAGATATTTTGCTAACAGACACATGCACTAACTCAAGTAAAAACATCTTCACCCACTCATCATAAAATGAAGGATTTTGTCCCTAATCCTACAGCCTGATGTCCTCCAGGTGTCTTTAGTGTCTTTCTGATCAGGACTGACATGTTTATATTTTATAAAAAGCATTTTTGGACAGAAAGCAGGAATATAAAAGTGCTTTAATCATTTTTAAAGTTTGCATTCAGTCTCACAGGCAGGCTGTATTTCATTATATTTCTGCTTTCTTCATGTCTGTTTCAACAACTTTAACTTCTTCATTCCCTATTAAAAATATTCTAAATAAAACTTTCGCTGAAAATAAACTTTTATATCCGTGAAACTCTTTTTCATTTGAGGTTTTTGACATTTAGACAAACTGCGGCCCTCTTAATGAAGACTTTCACCCTAAATCGTGCTCATTAATCTTCTCCTTATCGGCTCTTTGGGCTGGGGCACATTTTAGAATAGATTTTGACTTTGAAACAACTCATCTATGATGAATAATACATCAGCCGCATCGATTTCCTGTGAAAACAGGTGAAAGTCTAACCTTTTATCTGCTCCTTCCAGAGAAATCCTAAAAGTCATCTGAACACGATTTGTGTCATAAACGCTCCAAAAAAATTATGTTTTATGCCTAAAATAAGTAAAAAGAATGACTATTAATTCATAAAGATGTTGAATTCTTATTTTACTCTTCAAATAGAGCTCATGCTGTTTAGGTCAGAGAAACCCAAGATCTGTTTCTCAGGTTCTGCAGGAAAAGGTGGGATGCTCCCTCTGGGTCGGGGGTGGGTCTCTGCTCCATGAGGAGGACTTCAGGGGGGTGGGAGTCTGGTTCCTGAGTGATGATGGGACGGAGCTGGAGATAACGGATCAACAGTTAGGAGCCTCGACTGCAGTAATGAGGGAGTTGCTCCGGTTCATCGTGGGGAAGGAATGGCTGAACCTAAAGGCAAAGCTCTCTGTGTTCCAGCCCTCACCTACGGGCATGATGTGGATTTTTCAATTCAATTAAAAAATACTTTAATAATCCCAAAGGGAAATTAAATGTTGTTGTAGCTCATAATCCTGGTTTTGTTAAAGAGTTGATTACTGTAGGCAGGAAGGGTCTCTTGTAGCGGTCTGTCCCGATGTGTCCTCAACGAGCCCCACCAGGTGAGCCTCGCTGGCTTCCTGTGGAGCCATGATGGCTGAGCTCTGGAAGCTCAGGTTGGTTTTGATGTCCTGGGCGATCTCCTGGACCAGGTGCTGGAAGGGCAGCTTCTGGATGAGCAGCTCGGTGGACTTCTGGTAGTGGTGGATCTCCCTGAGAGCCATGGTCCTGATCCTGTAGAGGTGAGGTTTCTTCACTCGGCTGGTGGCCGGGGCGCTCCAGTGGGCGGCTTTGGTGGCGAGCTGCTTCCTGGGAGCTTTACCTCCGGTGGATTTACGGGCGGTCTGCTTGGTTCTGGCCATGACTGGACTTCAGGGTTCTTCATGTTCAACACTGAAGAGTAAAAGATGTTAATCAGCTGCTCCTAATTGTGAAAAAAAACCCACCTTGTTGTTATGGTTACGCATCATAACAAGATGTCCAAAAGTAAAAGATTACAGTGAAAAATCCTTGTAGCTGCACAGCATCCGATACCAGAGGAAATAATCTTTCAAAAAAGTGATTTAGAAGTAGAAAAAGGAGGAATTAAAGTTTTCAAAAGCAATATCTCAGAATGAGTCTAACAGAGCTGCTCCAACATGCAGCCACCTTGAGCGGCGCAGTTCTAGAATTCTAGAATTTCGTGACTGAAAGAAGATGATCCTGGCTTCAAGCGACTGAAACCAGTTTCCTCCGTAGGGTGGCCGGGCTCAGCCTTACAGATGAGATGAGGAGCTCCTTCACCTGGGAGGGAGCTCGGGGTAAAACAGGCAGCTGAGGGGGTTTGGACATCTGATTAGGTTTGTTTGGGCTCTGGGAGGAGACCCTGCTGTGTGTAATAACACTGATAAATGCACAGCAAATAATTCCTTTCTAGTTTTTTTTTTTTGTTTTAAAATTATTTTCATGTGGCTTAACCAAAATCTTACTTTCCAGCAGGCTAAATATGTTACTTACGGAGGGTTTTTTCAGGCTTGCTGCTTGCATCATTATTGACACTGAAAGTTTCCCAACCTTTCATGTCAAACTGCTGATACTGAAGTAAAAATATCAGCTAAAGAAATGCTGACTATCAGTTCCTGCACCCTGCAGGTATTCTGAGGAGAGCCTGCACCTCTCTAACAAGCAGATGCTGGATGTTTGATGGATTCAAGGCCATGCAGGATGCAAACACACCCTAACTGTGTTAATGGGCCTGCTGAGGAGGCAGAGAGGGAGGGAAATCATATTTCCCTTCTGCCAGACGTGGCCTTGATTAGCGCCGAAGGTGGCCCGGAGACGTGACGTCATCGACAGCTAATCAATGCAGACGCTCACGTCCTCCCCTCGCCTCCATCGTTCCCCTCCTTCAGTCTGATCTGCTCCTCTTCACATTCCAGCTCAGAGGTTGGGAGGGGAATTATGGACGATTATCGAGGCGCAAATGACACCATTTGTCTCCATCTCGCCAAGCTTTACTGCGCTGCCATGCCAAGAAGAGCAGAAGAAGAGCACCGTGTTGATCTTGTGCCAGAATCATCTTCTTCTGGTCTTTTATTCTCAAAGTAAGACACAACAGGATGTCCTCTACATGATATTTGTCTCTAGCAAAGGGCCAGAATATGTATATTTAAATTCCCTTTTAGTGGCAGCCATGCTGAGTTTTTCAGGCCTGTACTGAGGCAGCAGCGGGAAGAACCCAAGGACCAGATGAGGGAATTAAAATGAGTTACCGTAGATGCTCGTAAAGTTGTGCTAAAATTAATTAAGCTGCTTTCGTCCATGTTGTAAATGACTTTTCAGCAAAAGCAGCATGTCGGATGGAAGTTTCCTTTTTGCCTTCTTGTGTTCTTAAATCGTGAAACAAAGGAAAAGAGCCTGTTTTAACGCGTTGAGACCGCGTTGAGACGTCGCTCTGCCGTAGCTCCTTTATTTACATTTTTTTAATTTCCATTCAGCATGAGCGTCACTTCCTGTCTGAGGCTACGGAAGCCTGAAAGGTTGGCAAAGTCACTCGAATCAAATTCTGAGAAACAAACAAAACTAAATAAAAACATAAAATGTGTTTCAAACTTAGAATAATAAATTCAAATTCTATTTTACTATAAATGAAGCTTTCACTGCATTTATTTTAGCTCAATATCTGTAAAGCTGACTGAATTAATGCCATTTTTGTGTTGTCGACTCCAAAGGTCCGTCAGTTGCAGATGTACGTCTAATTATTACTTTCTGAGAGTTTCAATAAAACCTGTCCACAGGTTCGTGAGATATTTCGCTGACAGGCAGTCAAACAGTTAACGGAAGCATTTTACAAACACATCTGTCAGCACTTGAAGTATAAGTTGGGGATGACTCAGCTAATGCCACCATCTAGGTTAAAAAAAAAAGACAAGCATTAAAAACTTGGAGCAGAACTGTCAGTCTGTGGTAAGGACTCTTACCTGTGGGGAATATTACTGCAGTTAGCTGGACTGATAAGCAACATTTAAGGACCGGGGTCGGTGCCGTCTGAGGCTCTTCGTCCGAAGAAGAAGAGCTCATTGATAGTTTGCTGTCCTCCTGATGTTCCATGCAGCTTTAACTGCATGTGAGTCAGCCCGGCTACCTCGGTGATTCACATCGTTACAGAGCTTTCTCATCCAGACCGCGGCTCTGAGAGCGATCAGCGACACGTTACTGTATCCTTAAATTCTGTTTCCTCCAATCAGAGCGGCGACATCACAGGTGAACGGCGAGGGTGTCTGAGCAGCTAAAACAGACCGAGGTTCATAATTTCACAGCGTCGTTTGGTCCATTCAGGCTTTGTTCCTCATCCATCGCGTTAAAATCTACAGTGATTTATGAGCATTTCTTCAGGTTATTGATGTTCGACTGCGCGGCTGAAATGATTTACTCAAAAAACGGAGCAAAAATCTTGATTTGACAACTTCATTTGAGGGGTTTGAAGAAACTGTTTACTGTATTTAAAATTTGGATATTTGCTGAAGATGTTAAGGAATAAGAAGTCTCTGTGATCCCTGATGTTTTTGATGTTTAACGTCTCATTTCTAGATTTTTACAAACAGAGTAAACTGAGTTTTAAGATGAGGAGAAGATATGGGGCAATAAAACTGCCAATATCAGGAATAAATCTAACAATGTAAACCTGTAGGTGATTAGTCAGACCCTCTAGGATTTCACAATGTTGCGATCGCAACTATTATCCCAAAATCAAGCAAACCCCGCGAAATCACAACTTTTTGCAAATCTGCCCAAAACACCGCAACTTTCCTGCAATTTTAACCCAATAGTTATTGTTTCTAAAGTGATTCGCCACCGTTTCTGCGGTCTAGTCTCTTCTTTGTGGGTTTGTGTAGCATGAAATACAAAATAACCCCAAATAACTCAGGAAGAAGACACGTGACGTCACTTCCTGTTAACATCAGAATGCCGGGAGCGTGCAGGAGCAGCGNCCCCCAAAGATTTCAGCAAACCAGTTTCCTCCCCAGCTGCAGCTGTTTTGCACGTCCTGCAGTGTAATCATGGAACATAAACGCATCGACAAACACTTTGTGTCTGCAAAACGTGAGGAGAGCTGCAGACCAGGGACGATCCAGAAATGGTCATGAATGTCAGTTTAGAAGCTATCAAAGTTCTCAGATAAAGCACCTTTTGAGAATGTCAATGTTTGTTGGTAATTATCTTACAAAACTAGGAAGGATTTTTGGTTTATATATGAAAAGTTAAGGTTGTTTATTAATTTTAGTAAAAAAAAATCGCAACTTTTAGGAAAATGCCCCGCGAAATCAGGCATTTTAACCGCAACCATTACAAAAAATGCCTGCGAAATTCTGGAGGGACTGATTAGTTTGGGGCTCATTAAGCTCGTTGGTATGCCAGTTTGTACATGTTCTCTCATGACACTCTCTGGAAACAACTGCCTTTATTTCCATAATAAAGCGAAAAATCCCCAACAGAACAGTAAAAAGGGAAGAAATAAATTTACTCTGAATGGAAACAAGTCTGGATTTAAAAAAAGAACTTCCACAGATCCTGTCAGGGATGACTCTGTTACTACCACACAATATTTTACATCTATCTGTGGAATCAGCTGCCATGTTTGGGTTTTGATTAGCTGTGGCGGCCATCTTAAATCAGGTTCAAAAGGTAATCATTTGTTGGTTCAGATCCAGTGATTTACTTTGAGTGTTTGATTAAAATCTGTCAGTGGTTCATGATATTTTGGTTACTTTGGCACAAAAACAGGCGTTTACATGGTTGCCCAGTGTTTTTATGTTAGTATTTAATAATTAATTTACATGTTTTTTTTTAATTTCCTTATTTTTGGCATTTTTAGTCTTCCACAAAGGCAGAACATTCAGATCTGAATGCAGGTGAGTTTAATTAAACTGTGCTGAATATTTCCAAAGTTTCTTTTCTTTTAATAATTATGAGTTTATAGAGCATTGTAATGAAAATTATGAAAAAGAGAAAACACACAAAGACACAAATAATCTCCAACTACACGTTGAGTTCATTGCTGTTGTCTAATAACAATCAAAGTTACGTTTAGTTGTTTCCAAGTTTAAATCAAATCTAATTTTTAAGTTTATTCAGTTACCTGGATTGTCCCTTTCTACTTTTCTTTCATATCTTTGTCTCACTCGTCCTTCCTCTTGTCTCGTTTTCCCTTCATTGATTTTCAGTGATGGTCAGGAATGAATGTGGTATTTATAGATCCACTGAGTCCTGGTCCGGGACCCTCAGGGACCTCCAGTCCAGGTTAACGGCACTGACTCTTCTTGATTAATCAATTTACCAGTAATTGGTTATTGATAACTCGCTCTGTAGTTTCAGGTAATTCACTGTCTGTCCTTATTTTCCCCACATTACCTCTGAGTTAAGTCTCTCACGGCACTCACATCTCATGAAAACTGAACACAAAGTTACTGAAACTCTTCTTCCCTGAATGATTCAGACTGTTCCGTAACTGATGCATTTTTTCTGAACTTTGAGTCAAAGAACGTCAAAATAAACTTGAGTTCCTTCTGTTTTTGTCTTCAGTAACTAGACTGATCCGTTCAGGGGTCGTTTTCAGGAGGTTTTGTCAGTAAAAATGTAACTCGAGGTAATTTTCATTAATGCCTTTTGTGGCAGACGTTTCTGTCACTTCAGACTCTCCTGTGGCTGCTTCCAGATATGAGCACCAATCCATTTTCTTATTAGTTGTTGCCCCCATGGTGCGTGTTATGTTTCCTTCTTTCCCTAAATTAATCTTCTGCCTGTTGACGGCCGGCTGATGCCCGGGTAATGGAGACATAAATTTCTCCAGAATGCTGCGGGCTTTTGAAGCGGAACAGAAAGGCTGTTTTAAAGCTCAGATCGATGAAGGCTGTGAGCGTTCGTTTTAACGAGGGGGGGGACGCGCTCGTGTTGGACCTGTGTGCCTCCGACAGCATCAAGCTCGTCCATCTAACAGAGAAAAATAAAAACGGAATTTATCACCTGAATCGAGGTAAATTACCGTGAACATCCGTGTTTTGTCTTGCTGTAAAACCTGCAGAAGTATGATAAACTGTGAGTTCTGATCCGTGTTCCTGGGTGATAAAACTTTGCACGACTAGATGAGAGTCAGTCCGAGTGACTCTGCATCAATCCAGTGTCAGTGAAAGAAGAAACTATAGATATTGAGAAAAGCTTAGAAAATAAACAGTACTTCCATAATGGGTACTTACCAGAGACATACAAGGTATGCACCGGGTACTTATTGGGTTCGTACCAGGAAGTTATGAGCTACCTGCCAGAAACGTGAGGGAAATTACTAGGAAATTATGGGGTACTTACAGAGTACCTATGAGGACCGGGCTGCATTATAAAGGGGATTGTTATTTTGTACTTACAGGGTACAAAAGATGTATGTACCTCCATAGGTACCAAGTATGCAACCCTACTAATAAAACTAGCATTCCTTGAAGGAATGCATTTTGCTCACCACCTTGCATGTCATTTTCAAGTAAAGTTGTGATGTGATCAGTTAGCCCTCTGAGTATGTGTTAGGAATGACTCTCTGCTACCATCAGACCAAATTTTAGCTCCGTGTCTGTAAAAATGACTGAATTATAGTTAACTGTGGTGATTCAGGTGAATTCCTAAGGTTATGACCCTGAAGATGTACATTCAACAATTACTTTCTGAGAGTTTTATTAACATCTGTCAAGTGGTTCATGGAATATTTTGCTAACAGACACACAGTGTTACATTATCGCCTCCCTTTCATGGCGGCGGGCAATAATAGAACAGACAACACAATAATGGGGAGAAACTTGTGGCAGAGAGCTTTAAAAGGTGGATGCCCACGAGGAAAACTGGGCAGATGTTTGTTTACACAAACAGCTGTTCTCATGCTGTGTTCTCGTGTCCCAACAAACTGCTGTCGGTGCCATTTTCTCCTGTTTTTATCCAACTCAGACAACTAGAGACAAGCAAACATCATCCAGGAGATCATCACCAGATTATCTAATAACATCAGTTTAACTCTCAGCTCTGTCAGGACCTGGAGGCCATGATCAGAAAAACCACTGCTTGTGTTTAATATTCCAGCTTTATTCAGTGTTTTATGTACAATCTCTGTTAGACTAGTTTGAAACTTTGGTGTGCAATATTCATTTTCATTTAAACTTCCTTTGGTTCTGCTTTTATGAAGATTGAGGGTTTTCCGCAGCTTGTAAATAAAAACTGGACTGATGTGGAACTATTATTTTTTTGTAAAACCGTTCACTCACTGTCCAGATCAGAGCGACAGCAGCTTGAATATGTTACAAATTCAAAGCTGCTGTTTTAATATTTTGAAGACGTTATGATAGGAAAATGCTGGAGGAGATGAGATTCTGTAATGTGAAGAATAAATAACCAAAGCTCCTGGCAATATGTCATATTCAGAGGAAAGATGTACAAAAGTGATGTGTTTTTTAGTTGCTGCCCAGCCTGAATGTAAAAGTCTGCTGAAGAATTAAAACATCTTTAATAAAAAACTGAGGGATTCTTGCTCACTGTCTGACAGAACCTAAAGATATGAACTATCTAATGTTTCAACAAGTCAGTTCATCAAAAAAAAGAAAAATCAGCATTATTTCTGTCATGTAGACACCTTTCATCTCAGAGCAGTGCAGGTACACAGACATAATTATCCTTCTTTAACCTCCGACGCCGGGGGGATTCCTTGTCTCGTTCTTTGTGCTTCAGACTTTTCTGACAGCTTCAGAAGTCTTGCCAAGTGTCTGTATACATCTGTTTAATCCTGCAGGCTTTTAATGGTAATTTAAAAACTTTTTTTTTAAACTTGCAACAGTGAGGGATTTCTTTGCCTTTCTTTGCTGTCAGACCTGTTCAAAATGGTTCTTTCTAACCCAGGATCAGGGCCGTAGCTCCCACTGAGGACCCCGAGGTCCGGACCTCAGTGTTTCTCTGCTGTGTAGATTATAAAAACCTGAATCCAAACAAGGCTTTTGAACGGCGTGGTTCTCTGCGTAGCTCCACCAGTTTCCTGTAGGAGGTGCTGCAACTGTGTGCAGCTGCAGCCAAACTCAATGTCTACGAAGAAGAGCGCAGCTTTGCTACCTTACTGCTAAAATAAAGACCAGAAGAAGAAGAGCGCCACTTACAGTGAAACACAACCGAGGTAACTCGCTGAAAAT
>NC_051431.1:1578216-1584660 GCF_001649575.2 Kryptolebias marmoratus
ATCTGATTCCTGAAACCTCAATAAAGGGCCACTTCAGCACTTTTTTTACATCCGGACCACACTAGAACTGGTCCAGCTCCAAAACTACAACACCTCACTGGTGTTTGATAAAAAGGTGAAATCTCTGCTAAAATCTTGTGTCCTCTGAGGCTGATCCCCATGGATTTACACACACACACAAATACATGTCATATACACATTCATGTCGCTTGTTTTAAATAAATGCTTCTATTTTAATTCAGTTTTGGTCTTCATTGTAACTGATGTGCAGGGGGAGAATCAGTGGTTAAAGTCTGGATACAGCCCTGCTCTGGACTCCTACTTCTGCAAAGGTTTCTCACTTCCTTAAAGGAGATTCTGATGGAAAAAGATCTCTTCAGGTTTATTGGTGAAGCATGCTTGAGAAGCTGTAGTGAACCAATAATCATATAAAGGTCACAGTTTCTTGTGTTTAAACCCTCTGAATGTCTGGATGAGCTGAGCTTCAGATGTGTTCACATTTCTGCCGTTAAAATGTGTAAAATATTTAAATTCTTGTTTTAAATTCTGATCAGTAAATGCATTTCATGTGACCACAGAGTAATCTGTGTGTGTTTTGTGTAATTCTGCAACAGGCTGAACTCAACAGATGGATGGACGCAGGCTTTTGGCACCTTCTTGTTGCCTCCGTGTGTGTGTGTGTGTGTGTGTGTGTGTGAACCTCGTTTACGATCGAAAAGATGAGCACAGCTTTCTCTTCAGGGTGACTCCCTCCATTATCTCCCCATCCTCTCTGCAGCGAGAGGAAAAATAAAACAGTTCATGGTTTAATTCAAGGGCAAAGTCACAAAGTGGAGCTGCAGCAGGAACTTCTGTTGTTAAATCACTTGAAATGACGCAGTCGTTTGCAAAATTAAAAGTCTGCATTTAAAAAAAACAAACATGAAGCCAGCTATACAGATCTGATGTATTTGATTTATTCAGAAAACCAATGAAATGTGTCGAATCAACATTTAGGAGCAGAAATAATAAATCATTTCTCTCCCGTCTTCTGGTTTCTGTAAGCAGCTTTCCTTTGAAACAGCCTGTAGCAACATTTTCACGTCAGCTGACTTTGGGCCTTTCTCAGTTGTGCTCCTGCCTGATCTGACGCCGTTGATCACAGGGTTTGGATTAAACGGCTCGGCGCTGCGGTCCGTATACCTGCTCTGGCAGAACCTACAGTCTTTATGCAAATCAGATCATGTTGAGCTCTGAAAACCTGTCCAGTGGAGTACCTCAGGGTCCGATTCTGTTTCTTATCTACAATCGTTTCTCATATTCAGCTCTGCTGTTCTTTTAAGTACAGAGAATACAACAACTTGTCATCCTTGATGAAATGCCTAACCGGCACGTTTCCACCTGCAGGGAGAAGGTTCCTGAACGGAGGAACTATCCCCAGGTTTCACCAGCTTCTGCACTTTCCAGCACTTTATTTTGTTTTTGTTTATATATATATATATAAAAGAAAGATTTGCTGTTGGCACTGTAGAAACCCTGTGCCTTATTTGAAAAGGTTACTTGCAGCTATTTTTGCAAATTCAGTTTTAAAATTAAATGAAGCTTCGAAACATTGCAACTTTGATCAGAACTTTTCGAAAAAGCTGCCACAAAATCAATCATTTTAGGTCACAGCAATCAGGAAAAAGGCCACAAAATCCTGGAGGGGCTGGTGTTTCTTTAGTCCCTTCATTTTCATCACTATTGTCTAATAATCCTCTTAATTTACTGCTGTTTTAAATGATCCCATGTTTTTGTTTCTTGCTTGTTTGCCACTTTTGTTTTTAAAGCACTTTGTGTTACTAATTGCTGTATTAAAGGTTCTTTATAAATAAAACTTGGAGATTAAGATTTGTCTCACCACCGTCTTTTGTAGGTAAGATACTGACTACTCATAACTGTTCTGTTTGAAGCCAGCTTCACAATAAGAATCTGTTTAATCCTAAAAGGCTTTGTTGCCTAAAATCAATAAAGGCTGAGAAGAAAGGGAACATTTTATCTGTTGTTTTTATCACTCTGTTCAGGATCTCATCTTAGCTTCGGGCTCCGCAGGTTTTAACAACTTGTGACATTTTCAACTTCTCCACAGTCTCCATTAAGAGCCGGTGTTCTTGACGCGTGTGATTTTACGTCAGAGTGAACTTCAGGGAAGAGTGTGTGACAAAGAAGACTAAAGGTTTCCTGCATGGGGCTCAGTCTGAATCTGTAGGTCACCCAGCAGTGGGTGTCCTAATATCTATTCTTCAGGTCCAGGTGTGTTATTCTTTCCAGCTCTCCTTTCTTTCAGCACACTCTCTGAAAAAGGTCAGGCTGTGCTTAACGGTGAACATTGGCTGAGAAGGTCGGTGGGATGTGGAGGCTGCAAATAAAATTACTTTTTGTCGAAGTGCTGAGTGAAGAAACCTCTCTGGTTTGTTTCTCTTATTCCTGGGAAATGAAGTGCTTTGGAGTCTCCTGATGGAGGTTTGGGAAGACAATCAGGCCACGGACCCGTCCGCCTTCAGGGACGAGTCGGCTGGATGTCTGCGGTTCAGTGAATGTTTGACAGCAGGTTTTCAGAGGAAGATGAGATGAGAAACAAACTTCTGTTGTTCCTGAAACATGAGTTCCATGAAGGAATGCATGTTGCCCGCTGACTTTCACGCCACAATTTGAAACTAAATTCATCTTCTGCAGCCGTTTTGATCAAACCTTGAGTTGACACCAATAGTTAAGGGCGATGCAATTTTGCATCTTTTTCCCCATACTTCATCTACACTGTATAATGTACTGTTACCAAAAAATCATAGCTTACAATTCCCAGCCAAGCTGCATGTTTTTATGCATTTTTTTGCATTGTTTTCCTTCAAAGCTGCAGGAGGACAAGTAACAAAAATTGTAACAGAAATCTAAAAAATAACAGCTTCAGTGCTTATTCATTGGCACCTTTAATGATTAAATAACACACTAAAATTAAAAATCAACCTGTTGGTTTCGTTGTAATTTTCCCAACATTTCCATTTCCCTTCCACCTTTAGAATAATAATCCAACAGACAAAAGATGAAACCTTTTTAATTAACCTTTCATAATGAATCTTTCCAGAGGCTGATTATCATCCGAGACATAACAGGTGTAAATGTTCATTACCTCGGTCTCAGGCTGAGAGACAGAAACCATAACGATGCTCGGTGTCCGAGGATGATTTATGTAATTATCCACTCAGTGGCCTTGTCAGAAAGTCAGGTGAATGTTGTCCTTCTTTCTCCAGATAAACATCGTTCACTTTAAAAATCTCACAGAGCAACAAACAGACGGTGATTAGAGCTCAGGAGTTTGTCATATTCACTCCGACACTCCAAATGTTCCTGCTATGATACAAATAAAACACTCTACGCTGATCAGCTATAACATTATGACCACCTGCCTTACACCGAATAGGTCAGAATCAGTTGTTTGGAGTCCAGAGGACGGCTGAAGGTCCTGCTGTGGTTCCTCACGTCGAGTGTTCAGCAGCAGATCCTTGAAGGGCTTCGACGAGGTGTGAGTTAGTCTCCAGAACTCTGGAGGCAGAGCTGGAAACTGATCTGTGGTCAGACAAATCCAAATCTGAAATTCTTTTTGGAAACCACGAGCAGGAGGAGAGGGAGAATCTGTTACTGGCAGGAAATATGCAGAGATGTTGTGTTTTAAGATGAATTAAAACATGTTTCTGGTTGAACTGCAGGCTGAAGAGCCAAATATTTTATTTTTATTATTTTTCGTCTCACTCTCCCGCCTGTTTCCTTGCAGTTTGACATGCAGAGGATCACCCTGGAGGAGCTGAAACACATCCTGTTCTACGCTTTCCGTGACCACCTGACCATGAAGGACATCGAGAACATCATCATCAACGAGGAAGAAAGCCTGAAGGAGAACTCTGGGAACTGTCAGACCGAGTTTGAAGGAGGTGAGTCAGAGTCCCCAGGTTAATTTCACACGTGCACAGACGTGCACTGTGTGTGTGTGTGTGTTTTGGGGGGATTGTAGGCAGAGGGAGAGTAATCCGTGCTGTCAGAAGAAATTTAAGCTTTCTCATCAAGATCTGCAGCCAGCAGAGTCCCGGCACACCTGCTGATTTATTGATTGGGTGTGTTGGTGGGGACGGGTGTCAGCCGGTCAGCTGTTCGGCTGTTCGGCTGCGGCGCCGATGAAATATGCATAACTTCGCTCGGCTCAAGCAGCCATCCAAGATTTATGGACATCAGAGCAGCAGAGGGTGTTCTAGGACTTTCTGCCCCCTCCACTAAAACACAAGGCGTCATTGTTTCTTTCGAGCTGACTTTATTTCAGACCTTTTCTAGGATCTTTATAAAGTTTTTAATTCAGACTGAATGTTGCTTCAGTCGTCTCTAGTTTGTGTCTTTATTGAGGGAAGATTAATGTAATAAACATACATACCATAGAATCTCAAGTTAATTAAAAGATAAATTAGAGCGTTAGTATTCCATAAAGGGAGTCTTTCATGCCAAACAAAGTTGAAGTTGTGGCTGTTTTGGTCAAACCTTGTAAACGACATTATCAGTGTTAGAGTTTTTGCTGAGGATGACTCTCAGCTACTACCACATCAACTTTCAGCTCAATATCTGTAAATGCTCAAGCTGTAGATGTTCATCCAGTGATTACTTTCTGAAAATATCTGTTAACATTTATTCAGTGATTCATAAGATATTTTGCTAACAGGCAGATAAATGAACACACTCAGACACATAATAAGCCTTTATGTTTTGGTTTGTCCAACCAAGAGGCAAAACTTCTTTTTTTTAAATTTCCTGATGTGTCTTAAATGTTGTTTTTTATTCATTGCTCTCTGACAGTCGTACTTAAATTCTTCTAAACTTTCATTATTAAATATCTACAAAGTAAAAACAGTGATTATGGAAACTTGTGGAGGGTAAATGCTTCATAATTCTGGCATCTATTCATTTAAATTGTTGTTTTTTTACCCACTTTTAGTCTGAACTTGTAAAGAATAATAATTTATGGCATTATTCTGAGCTGTGTGTGATTGATGCCTTGTTTGCTCTGAAATCAGCTTTAAAAAATAAAACTTTCTCTCTGGTAATAATTTAGTTCCCGCATCAAAAATGTGAGTTTGAGGCGAATGAAACGCTGACTCACAACAACAACAACAGCTCCGAGTTTCCTGAAGGCAGAGCAGACAGAATAAAAATAACTTTAACGACTCTCAGCTACTACCACGCCTAATTTAGCTCAGCTAAGGTCAGTCAACTGTGGCGGCCATCTTTTAAAAGCAGACTTGCCTGTTCAGTCTGGCTTTTTCCTGATTTATTCACTAATTTTACCATGCCCATATGAGTTTTATTGCACTGCTGGTTTTACTCATCCGTACATTTCTTTATTCTTTTGTTTTTTGTATTTTTCATACCTACTTCTTGTTTCCTCAGCTGATTTAGTCCTCTCGTGTTCCAGCTTGTCAGAGTTTGAAATGATCTTGTTTATATTTTTTATCCTCCATGATCGCCCTCCCTCCTCGGCAGCAGGAGATCAGAGATGAACTGAAACGTGATTCGGCTGCAGTTAAAGATGAGCTCAACATGCTGCCGGGGGGAGAGCAGATGTTCGGCTGCTGGACGTTAAGATGGGAGGAGAGTTCTGGTTCAGACTTTAGCTCTCAGTCCAATTAGCCAAACCTGCTGTCGGTCTTTAAACTGCAGCAGCCGCAGCCTGAATTAATGATGGCTGCCAAATAACCACAGAGGACCGCTGAAGGTAATCGGGTGTAATACAGATTTCCTGCAGCTCAGTTGTTTACGTACAGATGCTTTTAGTATCAAACAAAAAATGAATCTATATGTTTTTTTAATCCAAGCCGCTGAGTGGGAGCAATCGGAGGTGTTTTCCTCGCCGGGGATTACCCAGAAGGCTGCTTGTTTTCGGTACAGTTTGCTCTGCTATGAATCAGAACCCAGTGGGCCTCGGTGGATCCATGTTTACATTCTTTATGTCGGTGTTTTTCGGTGCCACACGGCATCGATCCTCAGAACAAGCCGAAGGGAAATCAAAGATCCTTTTATGCGTCTTCATATATCATCAAAGTGATGTAATAAGCAGCCGAGCGGGCCGATGAATCGGGCCGCAGCGTGACACCACGTATTGATTTCTCTGAGCGTCTGTGTGTGGACCCTGGGCCCGTCGGTTCGCCCCCCGCGACTCTGCTGGGGTAATTCATCATCATAAACCGAGGAAGAGGAACATAATGTTGTCTTCGCTCTGAAGCAGTTTTAACGGTGTGACAAAGTGCAGCAGAAACTTGTATCTATCCTTAGTGTCGGTCCTGTGTCGGTCCGGTGTCGGTCCGGTGTCGGTCCTGTGTCGGTCCGGCGTCAGTCCTCTGTCGGTCCTGTGTCGGTCCGGTGTCGGTCCTGTGTCGGTCCTGTGTCGGTCCG
>NC_051431.1:1587901-1601705 GCF_001649575.2 Kryptolebias marmoratus
TGTCGGTCCTGTGTCGGTCCGGTGTCGGTCCGGTGTCGGTCCGGTATAAATCTCCTGACGGACAGGAAACCTTCCCAGGTGTTTGGAAGGTTGCCTGCCACCATGCAAGGCGCTCAATCATGGAATAATTTGTCTGTTAGCAAAATATCTTCTGAGCTACTGGACAGATTTGAATGAAACTCCCAGATTGGAATCATTCAGTGTAAATCGGAGTGAACATGATTCAAGATGGCTGCCAAAACTAAGCGACCTTACCTTCCACAAACATGGCTGTAACTCAGACAGTCTTATAGATACTGAAGTCAGATTTAATGTGGTCGTAGATGAGGATGATCCCAAACACAAACTGTTTTTGCTAAAAGCATCAACCTTATTTGTCTGCTAACAAAATATATATGAAACTTTCAGAAAGTAACTAATTTATGTATGTTCATCAGTTCAAGATGGCCACCACATTTAAATATTTTAAAGCCATATTTTATCATTTCCCTGCCGATAAACCTGAGAGGACGAAGAGTTCTCTGATACAACACACTCAGATCCTTTATTCTTTTTGGAAGGGCTGAAAATGATTTTAAAACATAATTTAGTCTCTAAACAAGATTAAAATGCATATAAACCTTTAACATAAATAATTTTTGGCTGAATTTAATTTTCCTTCAAAGCTCTTCAACCTCAGCTGCTTTTTTCTGTCAGTCCGTTTTTCCGTGCGGCTGCCGGACTAATTGGGCTGCGAGAGATTTTTGGATTTTCGGGCACTTTTGGTGAAAAGTCACCGTCTGCTCCTGTGAATTGTGACACTTACCTTCGTGTCCCTCTCTGCTGGTGACTTCCCAGCATCCCGCTGCTCATTCAGATGAGATCCAGAGCTGAGCTGCGAAATCTGCTCGGCAACACGGGACTGAGATCACACCTCCGGCTGATCTCCGCCGGCCCCCAGCTACAGTGGAAAAAAAACCAAATGTGGCCCGGAAAGATGTGAATTTCTGAATTAAAGTTCTACGACGTTTTTACGGCTTGCAGTTTTACCGTTTTAAAAATTAATCTTCTCTAGAAAAGATAAAAAAGGTTTGATGGTTCATTTTTTCACGTGTTCCAAAACAGACTGTTTTGAAAATTTAATTAAAAAACTGCTTCATGAGATAAATAATGTAAAAACCTTACGTTCACTGAAGGAAATGCATATTACCCGCCACCTTTCATGTGACAGAGTTGTAGCCATTTTGGCCAAATTATTAAAAAATTGACTTTATGCACAATCTAAGAGGCTCAGAGTATTTGTTGTGAATGACTCTCAGCTACTACCAGACCTCCTTTAGCTCAGTGTCTGTAAAATTCACTAAATACAGCCATTATTGTGTTTCCTATGGTTAGTTGGCTGTGGTGGCCATCTTGAATTGGACTGGGTTCAAAAAGTAATCAGTTGTAGATGTTTAGAGTTTCAGTAAAATCCATCTGCTGGGATGATTGAGATATTTGTCCGCTTCTCGTTTCAGTCCACCCATCCAAGAAGAACCGTCAGACGTGTGTGAGGAAGAGCCTCATCTGTGCTTTTGCCATGGCCTTCATCATCAGCGTCATGCTCATCGCAGCCAATCAGATGCTGAGGAACGGCATGGAGTAGCTGGACCCACTGAGAGCTGCGAACCAGCCAGCCTGCATGTGCATGCCAGTGGGTGAGGTCACGTCTCTGTAGATAGAAAACGAACTACAAGGAACAAAACCACTTTTTGTTTTTTCTTTCTTTAACTGAGGAGCACATTAATGAACCCATGAAGCCAGCATCAGGAGTCGTGCAGGACTCCTCCTCCCCCTTTACTCTTACAGGGACTCTTAAGGGCTGACATCACATCGAACTCACTGTTGTCTCTGTTTCCCTGATGCAATAAAAATATGTTTAATAAGTGCAGGAGTTCAAGCTTCTCCAGCAGCGAGGCGGCTGATCTGTCACCCGTCAGGAGTCTGATGAACAAGCAGAGCTGCAGGAGGCAACATCTGACCTCCTGTTAGAGTCACTGGATGGATGATGGCGGAGAGCGAGAAACGCCACTGAAGCACAAGGATCTGCTCACCGGAAGACTCCTCCAGCTCCTGCAGTGCTGCGATTCTTCAGCTCTCCAAATGACTGAGACGACGGAGTGTGTGAGCTGCTGCCTCAGACGGAACGATCTGACCGTTAGTTACGACAGACGATGGACACTCTTTGAACTTGATCTTCTGAGGAGAAAACTCCATCCTCTGATGCTGGAACTATCAACCTCAATTCTGAAACAGTCGAGACGTTTCTCTAAAATCTAAATAAAAACAGAAGGCTATAATTTGAAAATCTCATAAACTCATATTATAATAACAACGGAACATGATAAATGTTTAACTGAGAAATTGCACCATTTTGGGAAAGAAAATTGGGTAATTTTAAATTTGATGGCAGCAACTCGTCTCTGTGCAGCATCTCCATCAGTCTGTAAACATCTGGACCTGAGGTTGTCCCATTCTGTCTGTTGTTCTAAAACCTGGACTAATGCACCCCCATACCATCAGAGAGGCAGGCTGACCTCTTTGGTCCAGAGGAGACACATCTGTTCACATCTGGCTTCTTCTTTGCCTGATAGAGCTTTAAGCAGCATCTGTGGACGGCACGGTGAGCTGTGTTTACAGAACAGAACCAGAACCAGCCTTGACCTTTGACCTCAGAGGTTTCTGCAGATTCTTCAGATCTGTTGATGATTTTAGGACCTGGAGATGAAATTATTCCTGTTTTCAGACAGTTTCTCTCAGCCTGGTGAACCTCTGCCCATCTTTCCTTCTTTAGATTCAGCCTCTAAATCCTCTTTTTATCTCCACTCCTCTCACTGACCTGCTGACAATTAACCTCATTAGTTACTAAAAGCTCCTCCAGATGTTTCTCATTCGTCCTGCTCACTTTTACAGCCTTTTGTTGCCTCTGGAACAACTTTTTTAGGATGTTTTGCTGCCATCAAAATCAAAATTCCTGTTTTTTTTTATTTTAATTGTACAATTCCTCAGTTTAAATATCTGATATGTTCACTATGTTCTACTGGGAATAAAATCTGGGTTTATGAGATTCAGAAATCATTGCCTTCTGGTTTTCTTTGCCGTTTATGAAACATCCCAACTTTTTCAGAATAAGGGTTGTTTCCTGTGGTGGCCAGTGCACCCCAGGGGTTGTTGTGTGATCTTTGTGGTTTGTTGTGGAAACTTTTCCCATCATCAGCCTTTAGAGAAGCGACGTGAGCCCGGTGCGTTCAGCTGCATGTCGGCTGTCCCGGAGTCGTGATGCATTCGGGCTGCGTGCTGGAGTTTGTGTTTCACAGATTTTACTTTTTATTTCAAATAGTCCAACGCCAAACCACAGCATTTAATAGATGTCAGTAACTGAGCATCAGTCTGTTCTTAAACTAAAGGAGAAATCTCACTGGGCTGTGACAGAACTCACAAAGGAGTCTCCAGAGAGTCTCATGATAAAATAATGTGCACGGCCTAAAGTGGGTGGGCAATCCTGGTCCTCAGGGCCACCATCCTGCAGGTTTTCCTTGTTCCTCTGCTCTAACTCACCTGATCTGAATCAATGGGTGATTAACAGGCTTCTGCAGAACATGAAGAGGTGATTTAACCTCTGAATCAGGTGTGTTGGAGCAGAGAAACAAGGAAAACCTGCAGGATGGTGGCCCTGAGGACCAGGATTGTGAACCTCTGGCCTAAAAAACAGTTTTGCACAATAAAATATGCCGCTCAAAACATGGCTGCATGTGTCGCTTGGTCACAAACACTCAGAGTTCAGTGAGAGAGCAACAAAATGTGTCTGTTTTCTCACAATTTTAAGTCAACTCCAACCGTCGCTGTCCTGTGAGAGACCAGCTTCAGATTTCTGTGACATCCCTAAAAAAAGAAAACACCAAACGATTATTATGACTCCAAAATAATAGACTTAATACCACAAAACGTAACAGCAAGGACGTGTTAAATGTTTGTTTTTAATCCATCTAAATGTCCAGAAATATCAGTTCTTTTCTCACCTTCAGGACAAGTTTTACTGGTTTCTACGTCCTCAGTAAACGCTGCACACCGCAGCTTTAATTTCAGTTCTGTGAAAAGTTAGTCTCTTATCTAAATAACATAATCCAAAACCTAATTACAAGATTAAGTGTCTTAAACCAAAGACACATTTTAATCCCCTCTTCTGTATATTTGCTTTACTTTTGTAGAACTTTTATATTTTTTAATCCTAAAAGCCCACCTGCTTAGGCTGAACATGCAAAATTATCTTTTGTTGATTGTAAAATACAATTTGTCAGTTTATAACTCATGTTGATATTTCCCCAATTTAGGCAAAATACAAAAATTATGTCTTTGTTTTACACTGAATATATTTTGTTTTCTGGCTGTGAACGACACCCTGACGCCTGGAAAATGATTGTATAGTTAATATTTAGGAAACATGTATCTGAGAAAGAAAGTTTTCTTATTATTTTTAATTGTACAGGAAGAAGTGATTAGCATTGACAGATATCGTAGCATTTATAGCCTGAACTGGAGACAAACACAAACCTGACATTTAATAAGATTCATTCACAAAACAACAGAAAATGAAGCAGCCGTTCCTAGAGAGAATGCATATCGCCCACTGCCTTGCACGCCAGCCTCACGTGACCTGTTAGCGCTCAGAGCACGAGTTAGTGAGGACTCTCAGCTACTACCACGCCACGTTTTACTTTAAAATCTGTAAAAATGGCCGAGTTGAACCATTTTGTGTTTGCTAATGTTGATTAGTTGTGGTGGCCATCTTGAATGGGGTTAGAATCTGTGAGACTTGCTGGAAACACAAAGTTGGAATCAGGTGGAGCCCGCTGCAGGTGCCGCTCGTGTTCTGGGTGTTGGCCGGCTCTGAACTCCTGCACCGACCCTCGTCTGAACAGATGAGTCCTTATTACATGCATGTGAGCAAGTCTTCTGTAAATACTGTAACCCCCCGTCTGAAGTGTCTCTGTGTGTGTTTTAGCTGTTCAGTATCTGTCCATGTGCATGACTGTCAGTGCTCTCTGCTCACTCGGGGTCAGAGGTCAACTGGGGGGGACGTTATGGTCCTTTCTGTTGCCTCTGAACCCTTTTTCTAAAGCCATAGAACTCTGCAGAGGTGAAGCAGACAACACGACTTACTCGTTACTTGTTTTCTCATGGAAACACAAGACCAGATGGGCATTTTTTTTGCAGAAATGTATACATTATCTACAACTTGGTCTGTTGCTGTCTCTGTTTTTGCACTGAATGTTTTCCACTCAGATGAGGAGTGGGGCTGTAGGTTTGTGTAATAGTGCCATCTAGAGGTCAATGGATTGTTGGTTTTTCCCTCAGAGAAATGTCTCCTAATGAATGTTATTATATAAGAGGAACATTATGTATAGACTGATTGTGAGCAGGTGTGTGTGAACACATTTAAAAGGGATATCTGAATGCAGTTCCTGCATATGGCAGAAAATAAAAATTCTTCTGAGCCTGAAAAAGGTTTGATTTCCAGTGGGTTGCGAAAGTATTCACCCGTCTGGGTGTTCTTTCTATTTTGTTGCTTTAAAAACTGGAATTTAATTGGATTTTTAATTTGATTAAATAGAATATTTCTTCACACATGCTCCAGATTATTGATATTTTAAAAAATTTGTTTTTAACACTAAAAAGTGGTGCGTGCATACGTCTCCCCAACCATTACCTCCATTAATCAGAGAAACATCCAAGCATGGTGGTGGCAGCATCATGCTGAGGGGATGTTTTTCATCAGCAGGGACTGGGAATTTGCTCAGAGTTAAAGGAAGGATGGACGGAGCAAAACCATTTTTTTAGCTTTCTAATTATTTCAAAAACAGTCTTTCCCCATTTAATATCATTAAACTGAAGTATTTTTATAGAATTATTACTTGTGAACAAATTATAAATTAAATTACATCCCAGGTTGTAAGGCAACAAATTGTAGGAGGGATGAATACTTTTGTAACCCTGTGAACGTGATTTAATAATCTTACAGCGTGAAGACTGAGAGAGCACCAAAGCAGTCTGAAAAACCTTTTTTTATCCTGATTATAATTTTACATTTTACTTTAATCTGCCTTTTTTCTCAGTCATGCTGAAAACCATAATCCCAGCTGCTGTGATGCACCTGGAAACTTTACTCATTTTTACTGAAGAACTTTAGATTTTTATTGGAAATGTTTTGAGTCTCTGCAGACTGACTGCACGTCTCCATCACTGATGTCCAGCGTCTCTTCAGTAGCATACCGTATTCTCGGATAGTTCCCACTTTTTTTGTAAAAAACAAAACAAAAAAACACTTTGTATATAACTAACAGGACAGCATATCTATTGGACAAGCACATATTATATTTGCACGTGCGATATTTAAACCTAGATTAGAGAATGAATTTCTGTTCTATTTATTAGAAGCGTAATAATTATAATATTGTAAATATGAAAATCTGTATAAATCTGAACGAATTATTGCAATAAAAAGAAATGTTTTCTTAAAGTGCACTTCATATTTTTGCCCATTGTTAAAAAAAGGTGTTTTTTTTTTTAATCCAACACATTAGAAAATAAAGATTTACAACTTTTTGAAAACAAACTATTTAAAAATTTAAAAAGCAGGTGGAAAATATTTATACCCTGCAATAAAGTTTTCATGATAGTTTTTTTTTTCTGTACCACAGGTTGATTGTTATAATAAACCTTTTTATAGCAGCTGTTTGACATGAAACAGTTGATGTATTTATGAGGGGTTTTTGTGCACATTCCATATAAACACAGGATTAATTTTAAATCTAAATGTGTGACCTCTTGGGGTCAAACTGGTGGTAATCTGGGGTAAACATGTAGATTGTAAAATCAGAAACTTGTTATACCACAACTGACCACAAGAGGGAGACATTAGACACTCAGCTGACGAGTTCAGCTCTAAATTGGATATTTTGCTGATTCTTGAACGATCACCAGTTTTAAAGCAAATTGAACAAACTTTGATGGATTGCTTCAGGTGTTTTAAAGTAAATGTGCTTTCACAAACAACAATCATTACTAGGGAAACCCCATGCAGGCTGAAGTAAAGTTAAACTATCTGAACTTTGACAGTTTGTCTCGTTCTGAGGAACCAGATTGGCTCAGTGATGCTCGGATAGCGGCTCTGTGAGCCATCTGCCCTCAAGCTGCTGTTTCATGTCAGGCTGTGTGTTTGTGATTGTTGTCATGGGTTATCTGATCACACTCCTCATCTTAGAGGAAACCTGTAATTTCCACCAAACAGAGAAAACAACCTGGAACGTTCACTCTGAGCCTCTAACCTGCTTCTCTGCAAACAGATACCAGGATTAATGCTCTGGCTGCGTGTGTGTTTTTGTTCTGATTTACAGTTCTGATCCCAGAACACACACACACACACCCATGCAGAGCAGGCGGATATGACAGCTGCAGTGAAGCTGACCTACAGTTTGTGCCATATGGCACAAATGATGACATGATCATGTTGGTTAGAACTGGTTTCTGTCATCTTTATGCTTCTTTTTAAACAGGTTTTAATCGTTTGTTCACAGAAAACAGCTGTGTTTTAAGACAGCATCAAAATAACTGAAGTGATCAAACATTATGATCAGTTTTGTTGTAGAAAATTAAAGCCCCGGCGTTCCTTGAAGGAATGCATATCACCCGCCACCTTTCATGCCAGAGTTTTAAACCAGCATCAGTCCACAGTCTCATGTGATGCTGTGAGATCTCAGTATGTGTTGAGGATGATTCTCAGCTACTACCACACCAGCTACATATCTGTACAATCAGATGAGTTACAGCCATGTTTGTGTTTGCTAAGGCCATCTATCTTCACCCACGGAGGAGGCAGTAAGCTGCCCGGTGGTTTAAAGTCTGATCAACACTGAGGGTTGTGTTAGCATGCAGCTGCTGTCATCTCCCCACATTCTGCAGCAGCTCTGTTAGAAACGGGGCCTTGTGCTCCCTGCAGGCTCCTCCCGTTTCATTTACATCCTCAACATTTAACTGATGCTCCATCCACAGCAGCTCACTGAGCCAAGCAGCAGGATTGTCTGCAGCAGTCCCTCTGTAGGACACTGCTGTGGGACATTTAGACGCAGGAAGAGCAATCAAAGCATTTATATGAATGTTAGTTTCTGCAGGCATCATGTGGCTCCAAGCAAAGGGGGGGAACCTCCTTTGAAGTCGCCTATTTTTGGGTGGTGATGTTGAGGACTGATCTCACATATTGAGGAAGTTTATTTTTAAAACTAAAAACATGAAAATCAGTGGAAAAGATGGAGGCGCTCTGTGTAGCTTCAGTTACAGACAGAAATGAACTTCTTATGTTTTATTAATGCGTCTGTAGATGTTTATTTGGGTATGAAACATGTAGCATAAGCTATTTTTTTTACATTACTATAATTTGAAACAGGAAACTGAGCAGAAACTTGTGTTTCTGCTCACACCTGATTCATGATTAAATCACCTCTTCATGTTCTTCAGAAGCCTGTTAATCACCCATTGATTCAGATCAGGTGTGTTGGAGCAGAGGAACAAGGAAAACCTGCAGGATGGTGGACCTCCAGGACCAGGATTGGACACTCCTGCTCTAAATAATGGTGCAGCTTGTTTTTTTTTTCTCGGAACAACAGCTTGAAGCACCATATGGCTCAGGCCTTTTCCAGATCAGTCAAACATGGCCTGCTTGGAGCAGACACCTGACTGTCAGCATTCAGAAGCTATCAGAAGCTCAAAACGAGTCAAAAGCAGAAGAAGATGTTTGGCAGAGAAGATTTTTAAAGAGTGCAACCCACAAACTCAAGATTTACTTCCAAGAAGTGTTACAAAAAAAGAAATAATCAAACAAACACAAACTTCCTTACTTTTTGTGCTATAGGTTCACTTTGTTTCACTTTCCATCCCAGAGTTTTAAACAGAGATCATGTGTTGAATGACAGACTTGTAGCCGTGCGATCTCATGCAATACGTTGGTGATTTGTTAGCACTCAGAGTATGTGTTGTGAATAACTCTCAGCTACTACCACACCAAATTTTATCTCAATGTCTGTAAAACTGACTGAGTTATAGAGCTCAGTTGGCTGCGGTGGCCATCTTGTCTTCAATCTGGTCGACTCGAAAGGGCAAAAGGTTTTAGAAGTATATCTAATGATTACTTCCTGCATGCTTCATTGAAATTTGTCCAGTAGTTCCTGAGATATTTTGCTAACAGACAGACATCAGGCTTCTTTTAAGAACAGAAGGCAGAAACAAACCAGGAAACTTAATTTATTGGAAGACAATCTCAGGAGCAAAAAGGTTCAACCAATAACACGGAACTGAATTAAATAGGACTTCACATGCTTGTAGCACGTCAGCCCGCCGTGTATTTGTGCACCTCGTCTCCTCCTGAATCAGCCCGTCGGCGGTTCTGAGTCCAGAAAAGTTCAAACTGCAGCGGTTCTGACGGCAGAAACGAACCGGATGTTGAACTCACAATCATGCTACTGATGCTACAGAACGCTTCAAGTTGAAACACAGAAAAGTCTGCGACGTGGAGAACGTCGATTTCTCTTATTTAGCCCTCTTGGCGATGTCGTTTTTTTTTTTTTTTTTGCGATTATTTACGACAGCTGCTAAAAAATAGGCTTTAAAATTCACAATCCGTGCCTTATTCTTCAAACTATAAATATTTACAGAGTTTAAACTTCTGAAGGAATAAAAATAAAAATCTTTTCAATGATCATTTCTGTTAAATTATTCTTTTCTTGTTATGCTTGTTAAGCAACAGTTTGTGTTTTTTAAAACCATCTGCTAACTCCATGTAATTTTTTTTTTTTTTTTGCATTTCTAAGACATGACACACAATGAAATATTGCAGATATTCCAATGATAGGAATGTTAAAATTACCGTTCTGGTTGACTGAGTCTCTTGTTTTAAACCTAAAAACACGATAGAGAAATGGCACGTAGAGGAAATGACAATAACACGTCAAAATCTGTTTAAAATTCAAAGAGAAACAGTCCTCATGCTTCAGTTGTATTTTTAAATCTTCATTTAACAAATAAAAAATTGTAAAAGTTCCCAAACCACCTCCTTATTGTAATGTTCACGGCAGCCAACCTTAAAAGTCCTTCCTTTGAGTCTGTTTCTGTGAGGTCACGTGACACGCCCGGGCCAATCAGAGGCCAGGGAAACGGTGGTTATTGCTTCATGGTGTTCTTGATGGTCCACCTCTGACCCGAGCAGGGCTGCAGGACCAGCAGGTGACCGAAGTAAACGTTGGCCGGCACCACCTCCAGACACCGGCCCGTGGCTCGGTTTGTGATCGCATCGTTCTGCAGGACAGACAGGAAGGTTCATGCACCGCAGGTGACAGGATGAAACATGAACTGATGAATTCACAGGGTCGATGAGAGCAGCGGTTCCCAAACTTTTCAGCTTCTGACCCACAAAAAATAACAGCGACAAAGGTGTGTGACCCCATCTGTTGGCTGTTTCAACACCAAAAATGCTAATGACTCTTAAATAAGGACATAATGGCAACACAAACAGTCTTAACATCCATTATGCTGTTTTTTAACTTGTATTTCAAGTTTTTGTAACAATTATGGTACAAACACAGCATAAAAACTAAGTTTTTTATTGTAAATTGATGTCTGGAGATAATCTAAGGACCCCTACTTGGTGTTGAGTGACCCACACTGGGGTCCCGACCCCAACTTTGAGAATCATTGGCTTAGAGTGGTCTCCATGAACAAGACAACAGAATTACAATTTAATAACATTTATAAGGCTTTTGTCAGCCTACAGACAACATTCTGCCTCATTAGGTCCAACTAAAAATATCACAATAAAATTGTAAAACTAAGATTTTATTTAAAAAATGATGATGGTTTGACTTCAAGGACTTGAAGGAGAAACAGAAGCTTAAAGTGGAGAAAAAACAAACTGCAGGCTGTCACGCTTTAAAATTCAACTGTTACTGTAAACTTTTGTTACACCATTTTATGTTTTAAACCATTTAAATTCTCCTGAATAAATGGCCTGCTGTCTGCTTTCACTTTTATTCTTTAAAGACGGCGCTCATCATTACGTGCAGCTTTCTGTTTTATTTTATTCTGAATCCCGAGTTTGTCTCATGAATTAAAATCTGTTGTTTTCCTCCACGGCTGACAGATCTGGGATTGTGGGGGTCTGAACACAGAACACTGTCCTCTCCTTTCCAACAATGTAAAGCAAATAAAAATAACTCTTAGCTGAAAATTTCTGATGCTAATTAACTGGATGCTGCATAAAACATTTTATTTTTGTGGCTCCAACATGCTAATTATTGGAAAATTTGATTTTTAGTGAATATATTTGTTGCCTGTAGCATTTTTTATGATTTTGCTTTTAGTCTGCTCAACAACTACCTGCTCCTAAAAGCTGTGCTGACGGTCCAGACAGCTAGTTAGTTAAACTTCTAAAGAAAAACAGAAAAGTGCATTAATTAGTCATTTACTTGACACCATTAAGGACTCCAGGGGCTCATCTGATGGTACAATTAGAGAGTTTACGATCATTTAATGTTGAGAAATGACAGATTTGAAGCTCCTTTTCAGTCAAACCTCCAAAACAACCTCATGTGTGACGCATGAAATACTCTCAGCTACTACCATCAAACTTTAGCTCCACATCTGTAAAACTGACTGAGTTAAAGCGGTATATTTATTGTTTTTTTCCGGAAAGTTTCAGTAAAATCCACCCAGTGGTTCATGAGATATTTTGCTAACAGACAGAAGTGACTGCAGATAGTTCTGGGCATCTATCAGTGCTCAGGACATGTGCTGGGGATCAGTATCAGCTACTACCACACCAAACTTTACATCTGTGGGACTGACTGGGTTTACAGGTGATGTTGTGTGTGTTCAAGGTCAGTTTGCTGTGGCGGCCATCTTTGTAGATGCTTGTCCAATGATTACTTTCTGAAAGTTTCATTAAAATTTGTCCAGTGGGTTATGAGATATTTTGCTAACAAACACAAACACTTCAGCTGCTGATCTGAGTCTGCAGAACCTGATCTGAGTCTGCAGAACCTGATCTGAGTCAGCAGAACCTGAACCGAGTCTGCAGAACCTGATCCGAGTCTGCAGAACCTGATCCGAGTCTGCAGAACCTGATCTGAGTCAGCAGAACCCGATCCGAGTCTGCAGTACCTGATCCGAGTCTGCAGAACCTGATCCGAGTCTGTAGAACCTGATCCGAGTCTGTAGAATCTGATCGGAGTCTGCAGAACCTGATCCGAGTCTGCAGAACCTGATCCGAGTCTGCAGAACCTGATCTGAGTCAGCAGAACCTGATCCGAGTCTGCGGAACCTGATCTGAGTCTGCGGAACCTGATCGGTCTGCAGAACCTGATCCGAGTCTGCAGAACCCGATCCGAGTCAGCAGAACCTGATCTGAGTCTGCAGAACCTGATCCGAGTCTGCAGAACCTGATCTGAGTCTGTAGAACCTGATCGGTCTGCAGAACCTGATCCGAGTCTGCGGAACCTGATCTGAGTCTGCAGAACCTGATCGGTCTGCAGAACCTGATCCAAGTCTGCAGAACCTGATCCGAGTCTGCAGAACCTGATCCGAGTCATCAGTTAGAACAAATGAGCCACGACTGTTTGGCATCAGGCAGAATGACCTCTGACCTTTCAGAGATCCAGCTTTCCTTCACTCATTCTTTGTTCTTCTCACCTGAGAGAAGCTCCATGTCTTCTGCTTCATGTTGGACACCTTGTCACAGTTCAGGAGCTGCGGGAAGCTGCTGATCTGATCGTCCACCACGCAGCGAGTGTCCTCGCCGGTGCTCCCCAGGGGACCCAGGAACAGCTGGCCCTCCTTCGTGAAGCGTCCCAGCTGAGAGACAAAATGGAGACCGAACAGAAAACCGGAGTCAGAAATGTAGTTTGTGGCGGGAACTTCCCTTCGTTCTGCTTTGAACACGAGGATGTTTTGTTGTTCTGACTTCCTCTCAGCTGTAAACCGCAGCCGCTCGGAGCGTTTCCTGTAAATTAGTCTTATCGGTGGAAATCTTCAGCTCTCAGAGAACACAAAGGCTCATCTGAACAAACCATATTTACATTCTGAAGCTGCAATAAAAGCAGAAATACCCTTCTGCTTGGTAACATCTCCTTCTGAGCCTGAAAACACTGAGGTCACTGAGGTCACTGAGGTCAGGATAAAATGGAAGTTATAAATTAGCTGTAGAAGGAGGACTGGACCAAAACTGGATTCTGGTGTTTCTAAATACGTTCACAGTAAAATATCTCTGTAGCGCAGACTGTAAGCTGGTGTTAGCAGGTAAATTAAACTTTAAATCCTAAAAACTGGTAGCCAGAGCTTTCAGGAGACACTGAGTTTATTCAAACCTTTCATCAGACGGAGGACTTAGAAAATCTTTTGTAAAATTAAAGGAGAGACTTGACTTTCCTGCAACGGTTTCTAAATCTGTCCCCACCCCCACCCCGACCCCGGAGCTCCTGGTTATCACCGCGAGCTAAAAGCAGCAGACGCCCAGAGGGGCTGAGGAGTCGACACCAGCTGACTCAGCAAAAAAACAAAAACAGAAACATTTTTATTTTGACAGCAGAATTTTCTCCTCAGAGAAATCCAGCTGAAGCTGAGAGAGATGCAGCAAAAACATCCGATCAGTGGAGGAGGAGGAGGGGGAGGAGGAGGAGGAGGACGAGGAGGAGGAGGAGCAGGAGGAGGAGGAGGAGGAGGAGGAGCAGGAGGAGCAGCAGGAGGG
>NC_051431.1:1603166-1605974 GCF_001649575.2 Kryptolebias marmoratus
AGGAGCAGCAGGAGCAGCAGGAGCAGCAGGAGCAGGCAGGGATGGTTGTACCTGAGGCCCCCAGCCGTGGCAGGGGTGCAGGGTGGCCGTGTGGTTCTCCTTCATGCCCTGATCCACACACAGGTGGCTCACTTTGTTGTTGCGGATCTGAAATTAAACAAATTCCAGTTTCAGGAATGAAAACATGAATAGAGTTTAAATGTTTCAGTAACAATACATGATGCGAGGAATACTGTGTGTATATAATATATGTATTTGAACCTTTTAACTGTTTTATTGTTTTTTGTAATCAAACTAATTCTGCAGACATAAATAAAAATGTTCAGCTCGTTCAGGAAACGGGTTCAGTTTTTGTACCTTTTAAACTTTTCAAAATTTACAAATGTTTTCTCCATAAAAATACAATAAGATCCCCTCAGTTCTTCCAAAAACTTTGAAATCTACTTCAACATTTTTGTCTTCTGCTGCTTTCAGCTTTTCATACATTTCACTTTTAGCTAAACTTTTGCTGTTTTTGCTCCTTATAGCTTAAAAATTTCCGTTCCAGCTTCAGTCAGAGCTCATCATTCACAACTGGGTGTAATTTCTCTGCTCTTGTTTTACGGTTGAGATGTTTTTGTTGTTTTTAAACCATTCATCTCCCGTTTTTTCCTCTGAGACGTTCCATCTATTTCTGTAAACGAACCCGAACCTCGGCTGTGCAAGCTTCGCCCTCCAGTTTGTTTCTCCTTCACGCGAGCTGGGCGGATGACTCACCTCGCCGTAGTACAGCGTGTTATTGTACCGCCTCATCTCCGGGTACACGTTGTCAAGGTACCACTGAAAGCTCTTGCACTGCAGACTCTTCCTCAGTGCAACCCTCTGAGACACGTCTCCGTAATCAATGCCGTGGTTCTGCGAGCACACAGACACGTTAAAACCCTGAAAGCTCTGCATGTCAGTGGAAAACATGAAGTTATGAACCTAAAACCATATTTACTCTAAACGCAGCAGTTTTGCAGAGTGGTAAGAAAAAAAACGTTATTTATTATGTTATTTTTATTAAATAATAACAGAGCCATATGATTTATTTTGCACTTCTAAATGATAAAGATTGTTTTGTTTTGAGACAATAATGTCTTTAGCTCTTTAACAAATTTATAAAATGCATCATGAGACAAAACAAAATACTTAAAAAGATCTTTCCTTCAAGGTATAAATATCATCCCAAAGTTTCAAACAAAGATCAGTTAGCACTCAGAGTAAATGACGGGGATGACTCTCAGCTACTACCACGTCACGTTATAGCTCCTTATCTATTATTATCCATAATTATTTGCTAAGGTCAGTTAGCTGTGGTGGCCATATTTAACTGGGTTCATTTGCAGATGAGCATCAAAATATTAATTAAAGAATTTAATTAAAATCCTTCCAGCAGTTCATGAGATATTTTGCTAACAGGCAGATATAAACAATTCCATGTTTGCCCATCTTTCATGACAGGTGATAAGAATGTGTGAACAAAATAACGGTCATTTAATTCTAAATAACTTTTTAACTCTTACTGTAATGCTGCAGAAACAAAACCTAAATTTTAAAAAATGATAATTAATTTTACTTTATGACAATAAACTGCGTATTTTATTCTGGAATAAAACTGAAAGTAGCACTGTGTTAGCTTCACAGTTAGACAGTTTTGTTGATTTTTACTGTAATATTATGAATAACTGCAGAGGTTTATGACTGGTTGCAGGAATGTATGTTTATAAATCTGTTAATTATTTTAAAATGTGACCGTTGAAGTAAAATAACAGATAGAAAGTTGAAGTGTTTCAGTGTCTCAGCTGCGTTTAGGAGATAAATGAAGCACAGAAATGGTTCCAGTTTATTTTCCTCAGATAAAGTAATCGTTTACGGATCAAATAGGTCTGCAGAAGAGGATCAGCAGCGTCTCAGGCTGTTTCTCACCTCCATGGGGATGTTCCAGGCCAGGTACACGTTGGACTTGTACTCATCCATCCAGACCTCAGCCACGCGCAGGGCGTTACGCCGTGTGTGAAACGCTATGTTGCTGTGGTAAGGTTTCTTTATCCGAGCAATGTGAGCCACTCTGGAACAGGGCAGCACCTCCATGCTCCCCCCACACAACCACACCTGCAGGGAGAGGACTTCATCAGATTCAAAACATAAAAAAGATAAAAACTGGGGCCTCTACTTAACACAATGCAAGAAGTTCGGATTCATTTTGTCTCCTGGTTTTGCAATCCAATAATACCAAAACAAAGCTTAAAGATGTGTTTAATTTAATGTTAAACAACACCACAGAATATGAGCAGATTTTTAAATCCTTGAAAATGTCGACCAACACAACCTTTCTGCTTCATGTGACCCATTTATCTCTGCTGGCCCGCGGTCAGCTGCTCCTCCAGGACCTTTAATGGGGCCTCATTTATCAGCGGCGCCATGCTCCATTTAAAGCTGCAGGGGTAAAGAGTGATCAAGAACAAGAGGGAACTGGGAGACACACTAACCCTGATGCCCAGCTCGATGTTCTCGCCTCCGTAGACGTCCATGCCCGAGTCCAGCAGCCCGAGCTCTCCGAAGTAGTCCCGATTGGCCACGAAGGAGCAGCCAATCATGGCAGGCGTCCTACGATGAGAAAATCACAATGTGAAGCAGAGACTACACATTTACATGTGATGTATCACCCTTTAATGTCAAATAAAACGATGGATGATGGATGGATGGATGGATGAATGGATGGATGGATGAATGGATGGATGGATGATGGATGGATGGATGGATGAATGGATGGATGATGGATGGATG
>NC_051431.1:1614263-1620545 GCF_001649575.2 Kryptolebias marmoratus
GGATGATGGATGATGGATGGATGGATGATGGATGATGGATGGATGATGGATGATGGATGGATGGATGATGGATGATGGATGGATGATGGATGATGGATGGATGGATGATGGATGATGGATGGATGGATGATGGATGATGGATGGATGACTTGCCTTATAGGAGCAGACATGTCTCCCTCGTCCCACCACTGCTTGGGCGGGTTGATGTACATGCACCACAGCTCCCAGTTGTAGCCGTGGCCCGAGTTCTCGTAGCGCTCCACCTCGAACGTGTCGTGTTTGATGTTGTCGATGGACGGCAGGATGATTCTTTTGTGGTCGTCTTTGATTCTGGCAAGAACAGGCTCGGCCCTGACAAGGAGAACAAACTCTTTACAGACTCACACACAGACATCACCAATCCTTTCCAACATATCGTCCCGTCTTCACACTGGTTCTACTTTATGCTGAGCAGACTGGAGGGTGTACCATCCCAGAAAGACTCACTGAGCTGGAAAACGACCCGAGCATCCTTTAAAACATCTCAGATCTGCTGATTCTCCGTTTGTGCTAATTCCTTTTATTCTGTTTTAACGAACAGAACAGCTGGATTTAATCCTCTGATAATTGAAACTCCAATCAGAAGCTCACTGAAGGACTGGAGGAACGACGCAGGAGATGGTTCCCCCTGCTGAGAATGAGCTTCCTTCAGATGGTGTTAAAGGATTCAGACGAGCACTTTAAGGTAATATTGCAAAAGAAAAAACAGAAACAGAAAAATACACAAGCTAAAAATAAATGTTTCTGTAATTCTCATAACACCACAGATATAAAATACGCTTTGTCCACTAATGATTCTGTAGTTTATCTTTATGACTGATAATTGATACTAAGCAATTAATTACCTTCTTTTCATAAATATCCATTTAAAAGCAAAAAACAAAAAGTTATCCTGAACTATATCAGATGGTGGAGTTTGAAAGAGTTTCCTGCAGTAATTCTCCAGATATCCTGACATGTGGGTCGGCTGAATCTGCAGAAAACCGCGTGGAAGATCGAGTCACCTGACTGACCTACAATCAGCTGGCTGTAGTCTGCGCAGGTAAACAAATACGGCAGGTAAGTTTAACATTAATCACTCTCTAATCAGTCACTTTGGTTCTTTCAAACGAATACGGCGGAACCATACAGGCTGAGAATTAATGGAAATGTAAGATCGAATCTGCTGCTAGGTGTGAAAGAAAAGAGACAGATCAACGAAGACAACCGTCAAGAATAAATATTTGGGATAAAGCGGGCCGGTGGATCGAGGTGGAGCTCGGATCACCGGTCTTCTGTTCACAAATCTGAGCATAAATACATCTCAAAACTGTCGGACTTTTCCATCCCAAACGTCTCTGTTGTTAAACTATTTATCATCACTTCAGTTGTTTCCATAGGTAAACAAACGCACAAATAACACAAAATGTCTTTTTTTACAGCATGCTTTTATGCCTTTTAGTTCCTGGTTTTAACCTCCCGTCTTTATCCCAGAATCTTTCATGTTTTAAACAGCTCAGCTTTTTATTTTAAAGCTCTTTACCATAACATACAGATGATACAATTTGGATCAAGGAGAACAAACATTCACAGAGTCTATAGAAAAAGAGAAACCTGAGTGAATTACTGAAATATTGTTCTTTTTTGGTCCTTTATTCCCAGTCAGTACTCACCATGAAGGGGTAAACTCCACATGAGCATCAAAAAATCCCGTCACTTCAGCGGTGGCCACCTTCCAGCCCTCGATTCTGGCCCGGATCAGCCCCTCCCGTTTCTGGTTCCTTACGATCTTCACCAGGCCCGGGTACCGCTTGTTGACGTATTCCTCCAGCGGTCCCTTCAGCAGCTCTGCAGAACGCCAACATTCACAAAACGGGTTCAGACGGGTTTGTGTGGCCAAGAGAAGTGATTATGAAGCTCAGCTGAAGATGAGTTTCTGAACAAATAAATAAATAAGAACATAATCCTGATCCCTGACCTCGTAAAAACAGGGAACAAAGGAACAGATCTGCTGTTTTAAGCATCACAGTTCATCTGTTCACATGTGGACTGAGGATAAAAAGTGTTACTGGGTGGGTGATATGCATTCCTTCACAAAAAGAAGCATGGCAGCGAGTGATAATTAATCTTTCTTCTTTACCTGCAGGAGACAGATGTAAACACAGGTTTAATTGTTTAACAGTCAAGATCATCAACATCATGTAAACACCTAAATTAACAACAATCTGACAGGATATTTTGTCTGTTTTCAACTACAGTTCTTAGAAAGATGTAATCAAAAAGCTGCAGTCTGTCCTTAGATTTATTACACAAGGTGAAAAAAACAGCCAGGAATGCAGTTATTAGGATAAAGGTTTGACATTATTATTTTCTTTAGACCAGATTATTTAAACCGATTTAACCCTTATCTACTGTGACCGCAGCAGCTCAGACATGTCAGATTTCCACAACAAAATGCTTTAAAAAGAGGAAACAGCAGCGGGATGTTTCACACGACACCGGCACATTTATTTACCAACAGATTAATGGAAAGCAGCACATGTGGGGAAAGGATTTAAGATATTAAGGCGTTCCCTGCAGAGGAAACAGACGCAGCCTGTAGGCTTCGGGTTCGAGGCTGCCATTACAGCTCGTCGAATGTTGAGCTGAAGAAGCTAAAACGAGCAGAACAGAGGCTAGAATGAGCTAAACAAAAGCTGAAAGCAACAGAACAGGAGCTAAAAGCAGTAAAACAGTGGCTAAAAGCAAAAAAGATGTTAAAATAAGCAAAATTGTGGCTAAAAAATAGCAAAACACATGCTAAAGTGAGCAAAAAGATGTTAATATGAACAAGATTGTATTTAAAGGTGGTAGCTGAAAGATAAAAGTAATTAAACAGCAGCTAAAATGAGAGCTAAAAACTCAAAGCAGACGAAAACAGAGTCAAAAACAGAGAGACTTCTGAAAGAAAATTTACTTTGAAATAAAACAAAATATTTTGAAATATGTAAAAGTTACAAGAGCCCAAAGTCGCAGCACGCTGCTCCTAACTGAGAGGAACGTTTTGGTACACGAAGGGTTAAAACAGCACAAAGTGTGACTGCAAAATAATGTCGGCTGCAGAAGAAACAGGAAAACAAAAGTGTGAATGCTGAGTCAGCTTTAAAGTCTGACATTTCTTCAACGTTTAATTACTGCTGAATTATTCTGAGCTGACATAAAAACACGTAAGTTCACAGTAATCCTGTTTTATAAACATTAAACATAAAAACCAGAGGAAGGATGCCTTCATGTTTGCCTGCGGTGCTTCTTAAAGTTCCAGCAGACTCCAAATAACAGCAAAGCGTCCGCAGCTTCCTGAACGTCAGCGGCCGCTCCACCTTTGATCTCTGAATTAACTCATCAGCCTTTCCCCTCCAGACACAAACACACCCTGTTGCTTTATTTTTCTCACTCTGTATCACGAGAAAAACAAAAGCCCATGTTTTATTCTCTTTGCCTCACATTCCTAATCATAAAGAGGATGCTCAGACCCGTTCTTAAACACAGAATTTATGAATATGGATCGTTTTAGGAAAAAACACTTTTAATTCGTCTGATTATTTGATTTTTCTTCGACTCTCTCCCACCAGACTACCAGAAAGAAAGAAGTCTTAACGAGCACTAATCTCAGCTGGTCATTTGATGTTTTTGGACAGTTTCCTGTTCTCCATGTTGAATCAGAGGCTTCAAGGACAGAGAAAACCTTTATATTCCTTCATTTTCACAACTCCCACGGATCAATGTGATCAGAGGTCACCGATACGAGGAGGAGACGACATCAACCACAAGTCCTACGACTCCGTCCTCCTTTAAGGGATTGTTGATGAGAGGTTGCGATTTATTGACCTTTTCTCCGGACCACCGGGGCGTGTCCGTGATGCGAGGATGCTGAGGTCAGGCAGGAGAAGATGGATGAGTGCCGCTCGCTGGGAGACGGTCCCTGCAGTGGACAAGCCTGTCCATTTATCTCGACACGTAAACGTGACGACGGGGCTCTAAGAGAAGCAGGCGAGCAACAGAACGTCCAGATCAGCCGCGGAGAAAGCGTTTGGTTGTTTGAACTGCAGATGGAGGCGTCTTCGCGTTGTTCTCCATAACTTGTGCCATGGAGCATCTGCAACATGCCAGGAACATCAGCATGGAAGATAAAAATGAGCGACTTACTGGGTTTTATACAGCTGTATAAATGGAACAGTGCACCTGTAAATATCTTCAGTTTCAGTGTCATTCTTTTATTTCTCAGAGCTGATGGTGAATTTAAAAACACAATATCTGTAATAATACCGTGTTATTATCACACTGAAAGCATTCACACGTTACCAGACATAAAAACGTCTGAGTAAACGGTAACATATGAGCAAAGCAACATTTTTGAAAAGGGTTTTGATAATTTAACTTAATAAGCAGTCTCTCCCTGATATATGGATGCAGTTAGAGGACATGGAGGGAGTTGGAGGTGAGGACAGAGGACGGTGAAGACGGAGTTAGATGAAGGACGACTCGCTGTGGAGACTGAAAGAAGAAGAAGAAGAAGAAGTCTCTCGCAACATTGACTTTGTGAATGTAACTGGAGTGAGAAAACCTGTTTTTTCTAACATGTATTGTTAAATTAACTGTTTCAAGTAACTCTAGCCTATAGTTAAGTAAAAAGACAAAAGTCTGAGTTGTGACCGTTTCAACATTTTAATAAAAAATAAAAAGTAGTCATAAATGTGCAAAACACAGCAGTTTGAGCAATGACTGCTTCAACTTTTTACTTCAATGAAACACAAACAAAAAACATGCTAATACTTGGAGTTTCGCATTAAAATCAACGTTTTCTGCAGCATCTGGGTGCTCAGGTGTTTGAACCTCTTGACGGCGGCTGTCTTCCTCGGAGTGACGGAGGAGCCCGTTTCTTCGTGGATGCTGGTGTGGAAAGAGTTGGGTCGCGGCGCTTCGAGGCCTTGGGCAGAAAATGTTGTGTTGAGCTCCTCTCAGTTCAGCCATTTCTTTATAAAACCAAACGGTTCCTCTTCCTGTTGTCTTTTGATTGTCTTTGACGAGACCTTCCCACTTCCTAGCAGCTTTATCGGGACTGAAAGTCTGCTTGAAGTGTCCTGTTAGTTCTTCAGAAGCTTCCATTCACAACATTTTTTTGTTTGCTTTGGCTGTTTGAAGCCGAGCGTTGAGTTCTGTCACGTGACACAGGTGCTCTATTAAAAACAACGTCTGCTCCTTACTAAAACAGTCATCATTGAAGGGCTGCTCAATGTGCAAAAGGTTTAACAATACAGAGATTTACTAACTTTACTGCTATGGTTTATGTTACAATTAGTGTTTTTAATGCCTTTAATACCTGACCATGTGTGAGGTTGCACAAGGTGATCTTTCACTTTGAGGTCTTCATCCATGGAACATGTGGGCGCCAGGAACAGGAGTCATTTTCTCCCCGTCTGCAAACGTATTGATGTCCAAAAGAACACATGCATGGTTACCACACAAACAATCAGGCAACAGCGTCACACATTAATCAGTAACAAGCAGCGTAAAGCTCTCAGACACCTAAGAGACTCGTTTGGCTGTAGTTTAACGGAGTTTCAGAGTAAATTCATCAAAAACGTACGTGTCGTTCTGCTGGAGCTTTAAAATTTCAGCCACCAAGGCTTTGACTAAACACAAACTTCTGTTTTTATTACTAAACCTTTGGCTCCTGCTGGCCATTATTACAAAACTGTTACAACATTAACAACGACAGAACTGCACATAAACACAACCTAAAGAACAAATTTTGACAGTAAAAGAGTTTACTTACTAAAGTTGTGAGAAGCAGCCATCTTGGTATCCTAATTGGGGGGTAGTCGGAGTTGCTCCCACTCGAGGGGGCGTTCCCGTTGAAATTTACGACAAGGAAATGTCCATTTCCCATTTCCACTGGATCAAAGCAACGCGCCGATCCAACAGGCCTCTCCATGACGAGGTGCAGGGAACGGGCCAGGAGTGAACGCTCCCAGCCGTAGACGACCACTTTCAGGACAGATGTTAGGTTTGAACAGGGCCAAAGTCATTTCCTGTTTCTTCTTCCTCACACACACACACACACACGGAGTCATGAAAGATGTTGAAGGTGAGGCTTGTGCGGTGAGTATTGTGTGTTTTCCTGCCGTGCCCTCTGAGTCACGTCTTTCCCTCTTTGATGGATCGCTAGCTGTCAGCCAACCGGCAGCGTCGCCCAAGATGGAGTTGGTGGGGGTGGGGGTGGGG
>NC_051431.1:1620560-1629689 GCF_001649575.2 Kryptolebias marmoratus
GGGGTGGGGGTGGGGGGCGGGCATGACTCACTCCTTTTACCCTTTCTTCTATTAACCCCTAATATATTGTCACTTAGGTCTGAAAATAATCATATTTTCAGTTTTAAGATCAGAAAAAAAGTTGACTTTTTGTGAAATACTTCAGGCTTCATCACAACGTGTCTGCTACCAAAATATCTCATGAATCACTGAATGTATTTTAATGAAACGCTCAGAAAACAATCAAGGAATGGAAATCTGCAACCGAGTCTGATCCAAGACGACCACCGCAGCTGAGCAACGTTAGCAGCTGTGACTCATCCAGCTAAGATCCGGTGTGGTAGTAGCTGAGAGTCATTCACAATCTCAGAATATTACACAACATCGTGCACAACCTATTTTTTAAGGTTTAACCTGTTCAGCTTGCAGTTTGATTCCTGTCCTGTGGATGCAGAGCAATAAATCCAGAGTCACGATACAAAAACATCGACTGAAACGGCCCAAAGCTGCCTCCCGAGGAGGCTGAAGGTTGGAGTCTGGTTACATCACAGTGAACCCCGGCGTTTATTTGTTGAACACGGAGCCGGAAACAAGGTCTGAACGAGAATCGCTGTTTGAAAGATTGAATATTGTTCTACTGCTGCTCCAGACGAATGCAGTGGTCTTTAAAGAATAACTGAGTTGATTGGTGGGTAATATATTCTAAAGAAAACAGTTAAAAGAACACCTCATTCTAAACATGAACATAATCAAGGTTTTTATTAAACAAACAAAATCTGACCTGCTACTGACAACCACCCATGTTTTTGTTTTGCTTTGTTTTGTTTGATTTATAACAAAAATCACGTCCATGTTTACGTTTCTGCAAAACTTCGACTTCCCTCCTGAAACAAAAGCTTTAGATTTTTAAATCTGAAGTATCATTTCCTGAAACCTTCAGTTTGCGGCACTTTAAAGAAAGTGGATTAGTTTTTATAAAGAAGTAATTGCAGGCCGGGAGGCATCCTTGATGTGGGGGACACAGCTCTAACCACTGCACCACCGTGGCGCCACTTGTTTTGTTGTTTTTGCTGTATTTTGTTTTATGGCAGCAGCAGAAGCAGCTGAACTGCAGTAAATATGAGACATTAAAGTAAAAGCAGCTGTTTGAGGCTCAGAATCGGTTGTTGTTGTTGTTACAGAATGAAGGATCGTTGGTTTTGACTTCTTCGTGGGATTTGCTGTTGAATCGATTGCGTAACGATGTTCCGTTTATCCTTCAAAGCTCCGACAGTCGCATGTCTTTCCTTCTTCGTTTCCTTGAGATCCGTCAATGCTTTTCGTTCTGGTAGATTGCTCCTTCCATTTCTTCCGGATATGCATTATTCCCTCTCCTCCGTTCTGTCCGACCTCATTTATCTCAGGGCCTCTCTGACCCCCACCCCTGCCTCTTTCTCTAATAGCCTGGTTTGTTCTCTCAGCTTCCTCGTCTTCGTTTGTCTTTTCATCCTTCCCTCCCTTTCATTCCTTTCAGCTCTCATCTCTCTTTGACCTTTCCTTTCTTCCAGTTTCATCTCATTTCTCCAGCTTCTCTGCGACACCTCTCCGTCTCCCTCTCCTTCCTCGCACCGAGCGGCTTCATCTCGTTCCATCTCTGCAACCTTCATCTCACAAAGCCCGGTTTGTCAGACCAGCCTGATAAATAAGACGAGGACGTGTCTCCGGTGACATCCGATGGAGAGCTCTGTCTCTATCAGCCTGTCTGCCAGGCGGAAAGTTTGACGCCATCAGTGACAAAGTAAGAGTTCCTCTTCAAACACAAAGCTGACAGCGTTTCCCTGACAGAAGCGGTTTGAGCTCGTTGTCATGCTAACGACGCCTCGTCTTACGTTTGATGCTTCTTGTCAAATTCATATTAAACAAACATGTAAATAATAAATGTTATATTTGGTTTGTAGGACACAAACTCACTGTTCACACAGTTCAGGTTGTTCCCATCAACATCCCTACCAGAAGAAGATACTGTTGTTTTAACTGCAGAGTGCTAAAGATGTCGCCCGCCATGACTGTTTGTTTGTATATAGTGTTAGCAAAATATCTCATGAACCACTGGGCACATCTCAGTGAGCAGAAAGTACTTTATGGGCTGTACATCTATAACTCATTAGGATTAGCCGTCACAAAATGGCTAAAACTCAGGGAACTTAACGGATACAGAGCTAAAATTTGCTGCAGTCGTAGCTGATAGTCATTCGCACACACACACACACACACACACACACTCCAAACGCTCACAGAACATGTGAGGTATCGAACGACTACAGCTCATTTAACAACAGAAGATGGTCTTCATAGCAGCAAAACTGTAGCTAGGAAGTAAACGTAGCAAAATGGTAGCTAAAAGTAGCAAAAGAAGACAAAAACAGAGCCAGTTTGCTGAAGCAGAACAATGTTTTTTTTTTAAGGAATTGCACAGATCAGTTAATTTCTATGAGGAAAATAAAAACATATATATATAAAAGTTACAAAAACCAAAAGTCACAGGACCCATCTCCTGACTGAGATGAATGCTTCGATAGATAAAATAAGACAAAGTGTGCAGAAGAGTTTAGATTACAGGAAAACAACAGTGTAGACGCTAAAACAGGCCTTTTGCCAAAAACCTGCATTTCTAATATTTAGGATTTGGGAACCAGAACGGTGTCTGCACTGACCGTCGTCACTGTTGTCATCCACCAGGATGATCTCTTTGAGCAGGTGAGCCGGGGTGTGATTGACAGCCGAGTGGACCGAGCGCAGGATCACCGACAGAGCCTCGTTCACGAAGATGAAGATGAGCGAGATTTGGGGGAGGTCTCTGGAGTAGTTGACCTTTCTGCATCTGGAGGAGGAGAAGCAAACAAAATGCCTTGAAGATAATCCATCGTGCACACACCAGCAGGATGTTCTGCTCCCTGTGCAGAACCTGCTGTTAAAGGGGGAGGGAAAAGGCACGTGCACGGGAGGAAATGTAGCCTCCGAATCAATGATTTAATTTCCACTGTGAGGTGAAACCTTAATTGCAAGTAATTACACAATAAATCCAAGGTTTTCATAAAAATTTACAAGACCAGATGACACTTTTTCAGGGTTTTTGGCAGCAAATCTTCAGGAGCAGGCGCCAGCATAAGAATTAGCGGATTAATCATAAAGATCTGCGATGTTGGCCAAGAAGAGTTTTTCCTTTTAAGATATATATTTTACAGGAAATCAAAACATGAATAAATACTGCCAGCATAAAAATGGGATAAGACGTACATGTTGGGAATATTTGGGTTTTTAAAAAAAACTAAAACAATTTTGGGACAAATTTTGATAAGAAAATCCGTGGAAAAGGTTTGTGTTTCTTGTTGATAGATCCTAAAAAAACATCAGTTCATATAAATTTAATAGACAAGAAGATTTCTTATATAAATAAATGGTTTCAAACTTTGTTTGTGTAGCACACTGCATGCAAATATCTCTGGGGTTTACAGACAATGGTTAGAAAAAGAGAAAATATCCAGTGAGCGGCACCAAAATGAATGCTGGTGTCAGAGGGGAATGTAGCTCATATAACCCCATCTGTGAATGTCCAACATGTCCAACCAGCAGAAGACCACAGCAGGTGCCGCTCCTCAGCTAAGAACAGGAAACTGAGGCTACGGTTCACACAGAGTCACCAACACTGGTTGATAAGAGGTTAGATAATCTGATGAGTCTGGATTCACTGGATTCCTCCACAGCCACCAGATCTCAGTCCAAACCAGCACCTTCGGGATGTGGCGGAACGTGAGATTTCCATCAGCTGACAAATCTGCAGCAACTGCCATCATATCAATATGGACCAAAATCTAAGACAAGTGAAGGCTCGCCGACTGGCAGACTCACATCAGCTGTCCAGCATCACTCATCACAGATCCTCGCCTGCAGCAGCCAATCAGCATCCAGATTCGGTATATAAGGTTCCCCGTTCTCGGCTCCTCCTGCTCGCCAGCCAAGTTTTGTCCCACCGCCTCCCCATCTCCACCCTCGCCTTCCCAAGCTCCTCCGGACTCCCCTTTCTTGACCTCTACTCCACCACCAGGTCTGGGTCCCGGGGGAAGACTACCCTAAACTCTCACCCTATGTCAATCATTCAAGCTCACAGTGATTCTCTGCAAACTCGTCTTCTGCTGGGGCCCGAGTGCCAAAGACCTACAGCCAATAAAACACTCTAATTGTCTCCATCTCTGAGTCTGAGTAACTCTGAAGGAGAAGGAGGGTCCAGCTCAGCACTAAGCAAGGTGGACGTAATAAAGTGGCCTCAAGATTGTTTTATACCAGCTGCTGTAACACCTGTAATCTGCTTTTTGTTACTTTTATGCACCACGACCAGCTCTGCATGCACTTATGAGAGCAGAGGCAGCAGCTCCACGTTGGTTTGTAATGGGTTAATATGTAACCCATTGTAAAATATGTGTGTGAGGCTCAGAATCTCCACCAGTGATGGCGTTTTGAAGCAGATGCTGCTTGTACGAAGTACAGAGAAAGCACAACAGCCTGCTGGTGTTTTTAGGAAAACATGTTAATTATTTGAAGAACTGGTTTTTGTACCTAAAACATGAGTTGGTCCAGTTTGGCAGAAGGTCTAACAGACCTGGACCCCCTGAAGACAATATGTGCAGTTTAATTCTCTCCAGAGTTTAAAAACTGTGAAGTCATTTATCAAGTCTTTAATTGTTTTTTAACTTTGCACAAAATCCTTTAGTTTCAGCAGGATCATTGCAGACATTTTAAAACCAGCGTGAATGAACATAAAGAAGTGGGTAATAGGTGCTCCAGTAATTATGGCAATAAGAGATTAGAATAGGAGGAGATGGGGAGGGGTGTAATCAGTGGCAGCAGTGTGTAGGAGACTGGAGAGAGCGGCATGAATAGTTTCAAATGTGAGTGTGAACTTGTCACTTCACAAGTACAGCTCCACTGATTCTCCTGAATGTGCGAGTAATTGTGATGAGAGGAGTCGGCCCATCAGCTGAAGCTGACAGATGTGGGAGAAGATGAAACTGGAGGAGTTTACATTAGTGACTCTGGCTCTCAGACATAAATGGGTTTGTAGCATAAAGCAGGAACAGACAGCTGGCTGTACTGTGATGGGTTGACATTAGTTTTTTTTTTAAACAATAGTGTGAATGCTGAGTCAGCATTGCTTCCCGGTCTTTATTTTTCTGTACGCCTTTTTGCAACCTAATTACTTCAACATATTTTATGCTATTTTGGCCATTTATACATCAAAACCTTCAACCCATTCAGGAGATGGGTGCTATAATGATTGGTTTTGTAACTTTTAGGCTTTTCAAAATATTTAACTTGATTTAGAAATATTTTCCCGCAGAAATGCAGCGAGGTCTCTTCAGTTCCTTTAAAGATATTTTTCTCTTTGAAATCTGCTTCATTGTCTTCCCATGCTACCATTAGCTTTTAGCTACCTTTCTGCTACTTGTAGTTTCTAGCTAAACTTTTGATACTTTTAGCTACCTCTTTATTACTTTTACCTTTTGGCTAATTCTAAAAGGTAGGGCTAGGTAAAACAGCAAAAACGTAGCTAAAAGCAGCAGTTTTACCTAGCCCTTTAGCTAGCCTTTTATTACATTTAGCTTTTAGCTCGTGTTCTGCTCCTCCAGCTCAGTCTCAGCTTCTTCTGTAAATTTCAATCCAGTCATTCAGCGCTCAGCGTTCCCACTGCGTTTCCACAGAAAATATATTTTCTCCAGTTTTATTTGCTTTCTGCTCTCGGTGACGTTTCGCCGCCGCCTCACGCTCAGAGATGTAAAAAGAGCCTCAATCAGAGCAGCAGCAGCTCGTCAGACTCCAGCTGACGAGCCTGAAGATATCACACCCCGGCACACTTCACCCCCCGTGGAGACGAACCCCCAGTCCCCAAAAACAGACACACATGCAGCTCGTGGCAGGAACGAGCGAAGAACTGCGCCCTCGTTAGTCGCTTCCAATTAACCGTTCTGTGGCTTAAACACAAAAGGTTGAACAAAGATTCAAACACTGATCCAGATGTGGATAAATCCTCCTGTTTCTGCAGAATAATGGAGGTGAAGGCAGCACTGAACTAAAGACCTCACCTTCCTTGAAGCAATGCATATCACCCGCCGCCTTTCATGCAAGAATATTTAACTAAAATTATCTTACGATGAGGAAAGTCAAGAACCTGTTAATCTGCCGTAAGGTAACAGTAACCCTGCTCTTTGAAGTTGCTTAAAAAGAATCAGAAGCTGCCACATGTTACATTAAAACTTGATCAAATAAAGGAAATATCTCCAGATGTTACTGCAGCAGGAAAAACATGAAAAACTCCCCCCGGGCTCAGGTTTTAGCTTTTCTATTCTGGACTACATCAAGAACAAAATGGTCAAACGTTGCCAAAAGAAATGTTTCTAATTTCTTTAGGATGATAAATAAATAATTTATTATAAATACTATGGTGCATGTTTAACAATAATTAGGCTATACTATAAAGGCCGGAACTTTAAAAGGTACTTATTGTAATGTTAATAATGATCTGTTAAAAAAAAAAAAAAAAGAAATCAAACAAAATCCACAGTGTATTTTTCTCATATTGATGAGTGTGTCTTTAAATAAAAATAAAAATACCAACATAAACAGCCGAAGTGAATGAAAAAAGGTTAACAACGGCAACGTCCATGAAAGAGCCGTTTGGGATAAATCATGTTTGATTTATTATTTACAGTCAGATTTGTTAAAAGTAAAGTATGCAGATAAAAGTGCTTTATTTACACTGAGTGTGGACCTGCGTTTCAAGATTGTGCATCTATTTATGTGGAGAACAACCGGAGTAAACGCTATTAAACTGCACAGTTTGATAAAAGTCAGGAGAACCTTTTTTATGTTTTAAATCAAAGTTTGCAATGAGCACCTTTAAAAAGATCCAAAGTACAGCCTCTGTTAACGCTAAAGTTTAAAGGTTAATGTGCTTTTAGTCCTTTTTTATGTAGGTAAAATCTCTCTCTTGCACATTAATCTGACAATGATCAAAGAACAGGAATAAAGATGAATGAAGAAGAAAAGGAAAAGATGTTCAAAAAGCCTGAAAAATCTTTGATCAGACACCTTTAAAGATACAAGAAACTCTGACTCGTTTGAAGCAAAATATAAAGGAAGAGTGGCTCAAATATTCTGATGCAGATATATGCTGTATATGCCGACAAGCTGCCTTTTAGTTTTTCTTTAAATGTATTAAATCAAACATAAAAAGGTTATGCTGAAAAATATGGTGTCATTTTAAAGCGTTTATCCCAGGAGTTATCCAGATATATTGATATGCAAATCTGGAATGTGGGTCCACACTCAATGTAAACAAAACACTCAGCCCAAAAAAAACACATGGAGGCTTGAGTCACGTGACTTCAGGCTGGTTGTTGTCTGTAAAGGTAAACAAATATGGCCGATATGTCAGTCACATCAACATTCACATGGTTGTTGTTTTGTTTGGCCTTTATGATTTTGTAATGAGTTGCTTTAAGTTGCTAAAACAAATATGAGCAGTGTGCCAACATTTAAACAATGCTTCATTTTGAAGTTATTTCTCTTTTGTTCTTGAAGATGAACAGAACTAACAGAAACTTTCCGACACTTAAATTATTAAACACGTTTTTAACACTCTTAATTGGATTTTTTTGGGAACAGAAAATGTTCCAATTAAATCTCTTCACAGTGAAGTCTGCCTCCATGCAGTTACCCCGCTTATGAAAGGAAAAGTTGCTGCTGAATTATTAAAACGGATCCTTTAAAGGCTGCGAGCGCAAAAGAATTTCCATCCGTTCCTGTTATAGATGGATGAAACAGAATAATCTGGTGTTTTATTGGAGTGAAGAGCTGAGCTGAGTCTGACATGAACTCACTTGCTGGGCCGGTGGTCCGGTATGGTCCGGTCCAGAGAGATCCGGTCACTCAGGTAGGCGTTGTAGCCGTACTTCTCCCTCAGGTATTTTGCATCATTCTCCTCCAGAGGTGAAAGCGTGGCAGGGAGGCCGCCTTTACCACGACCGCCAAAGCCTTCAATCAGACCCAGGGATTTGGACAGACCTGTGGAAGGCCAACAGTCACTGAGTCTCGCTCCACAACCAGAATGGGACAACATTCCCTCCAAAACCTCCAGCAGCTGCTCTCCTCAGGTCCAGATGTTAGAAGAGGAGGGAAACATCTGGATCAACATATCTTTTTCTGATATGTTGTTTCATTGTAAATAAAATATGGGTTTATGAGATTTGCAAATCCTTGCATTTAGCTTTTTGTTGAACTTTTTAGAATATTGCAGAGCTCTGTGTCGTGCTCCTTACCGTTCAGCTGCCTGTACACCACATCCTCCAGCGAGCTGAGCCTCTTCAGCAGCACCTCGTGGCTGATGCCGGGCCCCTGCTGCTGCGCTGTCCCGTTGGCCCGGGGCCCCCTCCCGGCAGCGGGAGCCTCCGGACCGGCGCTCTGGACGCTGCGGCTGTTGCATTTGGCCCAGAAGGTCATGAACCCGGCTACCGCGAGCACGTTGAGCAGCAGTAAGACCCTCCATCTTCTGAAGACAAAAGCCATTAAAAAGTGTGAGGAAGGGGGGAGGGAGAGGGGGACTCAGGGCTGTCTCTGCAGGGCTGCTTCAGCGGGTAACATCAGACATCCTTACTGCGCCCCGCTGCCTCAGCATCACACCCCGGGGTCGGCTCAGGCTGCATCCCCCCGCCTCGTCCGCGCGCTCCGAGGCTGCCTCTACATCCGCGCGCGGAGGATGGAGGACAAAGACGCCAGCATGTGTCACAGAGCAGAGAACAGACACCCCTGAATAATTAAAGACGGAGGAAAGTCTTCCGTCTTCTCCCAGCGACGCGACCGAAGAATCCGCAGAAATCCTCCTCAGCTGCTCCTGTCTGAGCGCAAAACACGCAATTCTTCCTGCCGACACTCGTTAATCAGAGGAGGAGGAGGAGGAGGAGGAGGAGGAGGAGGCTGCAGGCTGCGCGGAGCAGAGCGGATGGAGGAGATGCAGCATCTTCTCCTCTTCTTCTCCTCAGACACGGAGAAGTCCGGAAACCAGCAGCACAACACCTCTCTCCCTCTCTCTCTCTCTCTGTTTCTCTCTCTCTCTCTCTC
>NC_051431.1:1630870-1639631 GCF_001649575.2 Kryptolebias marmoratus
CTCTCTCTCTCTCTCTGCACATCTCTCCCTCTTCCTGTTCTTCCTCACGCCCCTCTTGTAGATTTTTATTCCCTCCTCAGAGCAGAAAGCTTTAATGTGGACATAAAGGACTCGATTCTTACAGCAGGTCAGGGTGGAGGGTGGGAAGTGTGTGTGTGTGTGTGGGGGGGGATCTTTTCCCTGACTTATTATCCTCCAGTGTGGAGAACTGGAGATTTCTACAAAAACTAGTAACAATAGTTTCCTCTTCAGATGAGACGATGTTCAGCATCAAACAACATTTCTTCAGATTCAAAATGTTGGACAATCAGATCAATTATTTATTTTTCTGAACAGGGTACTAATACATATCTCAGCCAGTAAGTATCAGTAAGTACTCTGAATGTACAGGGTAACCCATCACCCAGTAAGTACCAGATATTTATCAGGTAAGTACGAGATATGTTTCCCTGTACATACCAGGTACACACTTACCCGGTAGGTATGACAAAAGTACTTGATTTGTACCAGTATGTACCAGGTAAATACCAGGTATTGTACAAAGTAGCCTGGTACATACTGTACCTGGTACTTACAGGTTTGTAGCCGTGTACATACTAAGTAAAGTACCAAGCTATTAAGTATTGCAGCCAGAAAAAAGTACAAATTTAGTTTATGTTTGAGTTTTACTGTCCACAGTTTCCTGGTTTATATCTAACACCAGATGTTCACTAAAGCTCTTTTCATTTTCTCATTTTAGTTGTTGGAAGTTCAACTTTTCTTTAATCTGAGCCCCAAAATACAGTAAACTGTTCCTCAGTTCTTTAAACTCTGAAGTTTTAGCTACACAAAGTTGTTAAATTGGCTGCTTTAGCACAGATGTTTGGAACAGCTGCAGCCGAGGGTTTTACCTCCTGATATCAGGACGTTTGAAAGAACGTTGATTCAACAGAATTAGATTTATGGTTTTTATAAAACACTCCACTTCCTGCAGGTGGAACTGCGAGATGGAAAAACCTGCAGCAGAAAGATCTACATTGTGGAGGAGAGGTTCTATTGTTGAATTAATGCAGCTAAACAGTCGTTTCAGAGCATTAAAATGTGCAGAACTGGGTCACTGGTTTGAATCAAGGTGCTTCACAGCTCTGCAGCTCATCTACAAGCAAATAACTCGGGAGGAAAAAAATGAGAAGGAAAGACTGAGATCAAAACCAGGGCTGAGTTGTTTGAGACAAACGGAGAGAAAGCAGAATAAAAAAATACAGTGCATCAGTCAAACACACATACGGAGGCAGAGACGGAGAGATAAAAGGGGGAAAGTAGAGTTTGAGAAAAGGTAGGAGGAGAGCTCCGACACTGGGGAGGAATCAAAATTCAAAGGGTGAAAAACTCCTCAAGCAGCAGAGAACGGCACGCTGAGATAGAGGAGAGAACAAAAGATGTGAGAGGGAGAGATCGTGTGACGGCAGCCCAGCCGGGGAAAATAAGAAGAGGAGATCTGACTGCATGTTTGCTGAAGGGGTGAAAGTAATAGTCTTAACTCAAGTGCTCCTCTTAGCCTATCAGATTGCAGCAGAGAGGGTGGTCGAGGGGCGGCTGGGTCACGCTTGGAGAAAGGCAATCTGAGCCGAGTAGGAAATAAGTAAAACTTGAAGCCTGGCTGTTCTCTTGGGATCCAATCAGTTCAATTTTTGTGTGAGTCTGTCAGCAGGTAGGTATGCTTTATGTGTGAAACGGAAACAAAACAAAAGCAGGAGGTGCATTCACAGGGAAAAGTCTTTCAATTCAACAAAAATAAACTATATATTAGGTATTATTATCAACCGTGACATCAGTCATAGAGCAGAAAATGGAGAAAGAGGCAAAAGTCTTCATCCAGGCTAGGCAAATAAGGGTTTTAATTGTTTTTTTCTGGCTTACAACACAAGTATTTCTCAAAAACAACACACCGGTGTGAACAAACGCCTCATTAGCTAATAATGAACCTCTACATCACACGTGTCAAAGTCAAGTACACTTCAGATAGTTTTTCTCAGGCGTTTTCAGGTTACATAGATCTTAAGTTGCTGCTTCTTGTTCAAATATGCATTTTTAAATACATTTAATTTTCAGTTTGTTATGTGAGGGTTTATATTGGGGGTCCAGCCCCAGATTGCATCTTTATTTATGTCCATGTTCTGAGTTATATTGACATACAGTTGCAACAAATTAAGATTTTTTAAACAGATGATTGACTTGTAGGTGCTTTAAATGAGCTACAATCTCATAAAACCTACGAGCAAACTTCAACCCCTGTGTTCCACATCCTGATTCAATTCTAAATGAGGAATTAAGGGGAAATCCTCACTGAACAGTTTGGTTGAAATGGGGTTTAAAAGAAAATTAAATAGTTTATTTGTTATCTTTTGCCATCTCAGTCTGTAACTGCTTTCGTCTTTGTTCTTTTGAAAACAGGATCTTTCCTCTGGGTACCGGTAAAGATTACCACGCTGACCTTTCACCCCAAGCCCGTTCTGATCCATGAATTTCAGTCTCTTCTGGATCTGCCATGACAGTAATAAAATAAACAATAAAACTCACAGCCATTAAGCCTGATGGCTGGCTGAGTTTTCCATTCATTTTGATGAGTTTCGGTGCCAGTTGACTGAAAAAGTCAATTTTATCAAATCTATTTTTTGCCGGCTAAAAGCCCGCCTCAGAACTGTGTGTGACCACCACCTCAGGAGCCATCCTGCGATCGGGTCCGGGTGTGCGGGATCCTGTGAGAAAACAAAGCTGTGAGGCAGGAAAAAACAGGGCGAGTCTGAGAACAAAGTCTTCAGAACAACGGAGAGGAGGGGGAAACTGGACGAGCTGGAGGAAGGAGGGTTTCTTCAGTTTGTGCTCTGGCACACGTGAGTTCATGCTTCAGCACAACTTTAATCCGTTCTCCATGAGACTTGCAGGATTTGAGTGTTGGTGTCATTCACTGAGCTGCAAAGGAAAAAAGGGAATGTAAAACTGCAGCTAACACGAGCTCGGCACATTTCCTGGTCCTGTGGGAGGATACTGTGATCTCAGCTGGGAAGGGCAGAGACTAATTGACCTTCATGCTGGATTGACTGCAGCGGGTGGATCAGAGCCGTGCAGGATGTGTTCGCCGCTGCCACTCTTCAGCTGTGAAGCTAAAGGAGTAATTTAGGTCAGTCACTGCAGAGTTCTGGACTGAAAAAGACCTGCAGATACGTCTGAATCGTTTCAGAGAAATGACTGGTTAATAAAACATGTTGCTTTTTACTGAGATTGTAAAACGGTGATGATTAATGAAGAATGTTTCCCTCAGATGATGTGACCCGAGTCTCCAAAGGATCAGGAAAGATCCTTGATTTCTGGAGAGCAATCGATTCCGAATGAACTGATTCAAGAGTGACTCTGAATGGAGAACAGAGCTCAGGCGGCATGCAGAGGAGAGCTTTGCTCACGTTTAGGTCTCTGATGCTTCACAGCAGAATCCCAGCAGGAGCGCCTCGTCACAGAAGACGTACATCCGTCGTCAGAGCAGCGAGGATGAAGAGGAAACCGAAAACCTCTCCTGGTGCACACAGCAGACCCGTCAAATCTGTCCTCATCCTGTCATCTTCATCATTCATGTTCTGCCAGGCCCTGTTCTCCACAGAGGCCTCGTCATCCTCCTGGAAACATGGAACTACAGGAGTTGTTAGGGCTAAAAGCTAAATAAAGCAGAAAGCTAGCTAAAACATAAAGTAGCAAAACAATAGCCAGAAGCTAAACATAATAAAAGGCTAACTAAGAGCTAAAAGTAGCTAAAGGCTGGTTAAAAACAGTAAAAAGCTTAGCTAACAGCTGCAGCAGAAGATTCTGAAGGACCTGAAGACATCTCCATGTGTTTCCACAGAGAGCATCTCTGTAAATAACAAGAAATGTGTTCAAAAGTTATGAAAAAACAGAAGTCATAGCACCCATCTCTGAACGCTTTAATGGATAAAAACGCAGAAAGCTGAATCAGCGTTCACTAAACGATGCAAAGCCTCATTTCTGTTTGCTGTGAAAACATCTGAACCAAGACGTCCTGCAGCTCTGAGGACGGACATTCGGTCAGGAGCGGATCTGCCGCCACGACGCGCGGCTCTAATTTAAACTGTCCTACTTCTCGTCAGGCTGCAGGGAACCAGAGTGAGCGGCGTGCTTCTCCAACTCTCACTTCCAGCTTCGCTCCGGGGACTTTTTAGAAAGGTTAGAGCCATGTGACATTAGGTTTATTAAAACGGAGGACGTGACGTCATCCTTCCTATAAATGATGTGATTAAAAATGTGGGCGAACAGGTGAAACTCCTGGATTCAAAAATATTTATTACAAATGTTCACAGTACATATAAATGTCATCACCGATATGAACGTTTTAAAAGACATCAAGACAGAATTCATCTTTCTTAACAACAGATGAAAAGTTTGGGCCCCACTGCTCAGATTTAACAGTTTCAAGCAGGTGCTAATGACTTTTAACTGAACCCAACGATCGATTAGGATTTTACATTTAACCCCCCGCTTCACGTCTGTCAGAGATTATTTTCATACGGCCTGCAGTCATTCTGCTCAGCTGAGATTAGAAACTTTATCTCCTGCATCAGCGGGTTTCACCTGCCAGTGTTTTCTCCTTTAAACTCACAAATAAATGATCTAAATAAAAAAAAAGCTGTTTTTGAATTTGTCAAATTGACAAAATATAATTTTAAACCAGAATAATCAGCGTTTACAGTCCAGATTATCTCCAAACCTTCTGCCTGAGGTCAGACGCTGTGAATCAGAGGAATAATTACCAACTCAAACTCAGAATCTGCTCCTGATCAGCGAACTCCAGCCATCATTGACTCGCTGGTAACGCTCAAAATAAATACAAAAAACAAAAAACAGTGGACAGAAGAGCTGATCCTCCTCAGTTTAACTTGTTTTTCCACATCAGAATGTTCTTTTCTGCTGCCGCCGGTGAGATTTCAGCTGTCAAACCTCCTCAGTCTCCTCCATCGGATCTCGTCAGCGCTGGGCTCCTGAGACAAGTTGAAGCCGTAAGGAGGAGGAGGAGGAGCTCCTCCCCGATGGGGTTGTCCTGGGAAACAAGATCATCAGCTGCAGGAACAGGGATTCTTATTAAAGGAGTAAAATGTTGTGTCACAGCTCCCACCTCTGTCGTTCAGACTGTTCCTGATGGCTTCCTCTAACTGGTCCTCCTCCGTCAGTCCACCTGTAAAAGATGCTGCACCATCTCCTGTGTAGTTTGGTGCATACTGATTATATCCTGAGTATCCTCCTCCTCCACCATGATAACCTGCTGAACGCAGAAACAAACAGATTAGAGCCGTAGTACAGTTTATGACATTAAACTGAAAAAAGTGTGAATCGGAGTGACACACTGCATCGTTTCTACAGATTCTTCTTGATTCCTCCTTTTCTGGGAGAACAAACTGATGCCCAATTCAATCAGAGAGGTAAGAAGATTTTGTACATTGTGTTTACTGCAGGCAGAGAAAGTACCTGAAGAGCGAGAGGAGCTGTAGTCTGCACCACGATACGAGTTATTCCTGTTTGAGGTGGTGAACTCTGGTAAAAAGACGGACAAACAGAAGATTTCAGTACGAATGGATCAGATTTAACTGATGGAATCCACTCATTTATGTCCCTTAGTGACTTACAACTGATCCAATTAGGCCACTAATTAATATAAAACAATTAAGTATATCAAACATTTGATTATTTAAAAATAAAAAATGCACAAAAGACCTGCACATCTCTTCATGATGGTCTTCAGTGGTCCGGATGTGTAGAGCAGACCCACCAGGATACCTGCCAGGTGACCAACAAAAGAGGTCCTACAGGAGCAGAGCACAGAGATCGATCAAACACCCCCACCTGCTGGAGACTACAATTAAAAGTCCTAACGATCGGTACACGTCGGGCCTGTTATCTCACTGAGCTGAGACAGCTGGTGATTAAAAACTGACAGAAAACTGGGGAATTTTTAGTTGCAGCCTCACTTCATTTCAGATATTTGAGTCCAAGTGAGCAGCAAACCACGCGGCCACGTTTTGCTCTGTTTAATTTGGAAAATCATGTTCTATCTTTACGTGAATGGCTTGCAAATCTATTCTAGGCCGTGCAGATTTTGTTGCCTACTTCCTACCCGCCTTGGAACCCAAACATCTGGACCGAGGGTCTGTGGCTCGTTGGGAGAATTTACAGGAAAACAAAGAAAATATTGGCTGATAATTAGTGCCCCTCCACGCATCACAGACAGGTTAATGCTCAATCAGCTGTAGTTAAACGCCACTCCTCTTCTCTTTTGTTTTTCACTTATAATAGGAGGCAGAAAGATGAGGCCTGAGTCCACATTGGTGTGACCCACTCCTGGTTTGTAGCAGGAGCTATCTGCAGTTTGCTGCAGTATAGAGACATTCTGGCTTTATTAAATGTCATTATAGTCGACTGTAAGCCATTAGAGTTAAATCAGTCAGGCTTCCTTTCTTCTCTGTAGCAGCCTGAGCTGAACTTTGTTGTGAACTGATGCCACATGTACTAAATGAACATCAGGAAAAGTGAGGGTCAGAAGTGTCTCAAAGTTGAGACACGAGTGGAAAAATGGCCGTACCTGCTTTAGTTTCACATCTGAAACAATAATAAATGCAGACCAGTCAACTCAAAGAGGGTTATGGAAATCTTTGTTGGCTTTCAGATACCTGAGGAGGTCAATGGTTTTAGAGGATCCATCACCCTTGCCTCACTTTAACGCTTCACCTGAACGTTCTGACATTCTGTTCCTGACTTCAGCCAAGATCAGGTCTTGGTTCCAAATTAAAACAAACATCTTGGATTTGGCCCCATTATCGTTGGCGCTCTGCTGTACGCCTCAACAGTCTTCATACTGGAGGTTCTCGAGTTCAGCAGCAGATGGGATGAGAGAAGATTCTGGCGCCTCACCCGGGAGCTGTGATGTGGATCAGAACTAGCTCCACCCAGCTAGCATAGCGGTTAGACACAGGGAAGCCCATCACGTAAGTCACCCCTCCGGGCTGATAATGGTTACCCAGCACCTTCAGAGCAAACAAAACACCTAAAAACACAAAGTCACAAGAATTCAAGGATGCTGTTATTGGACCAGGAGTTACAAAATGTTGTCTCATTTGTTTTGTTCAACATTATACGATCAGAATTCTACGAGCAAATATGTTCTTGCTTATTTTGGAGCTTTTATACCTGAGAATCCGACAGCACACGTCATGCTGTAGGACTGGTCATCAGTGAGCTCGGTCAGCAACGCCTCCAACAGCAGGTACACCAAACCTGTGAGCAGAGAGAAGACCGACAGCAGGTAGAGGAACCAGGCTCCTCCCAGCCGCCGCTCCAGCCTGGTGCCTTTCCAAAGAAAGGACACCATGTTGAAATACAGATGCCAGTCGTCCGCATGGTGGAACGGGGACAGGAGGAGCCGGCGCCAGTCTTTAAACCAGTAAACCTGCTGGACGCTCACACACGTCTGCGAGTCGGACACATAAAAGCAGCATTATTAGGTTTAATGGGTTTAAAATCATATAAAACACAGAACAGTGGCATCTTTTTAGAATATACCTTTGATAAACAAACTGTAATGAGGTACCTGGAAGCTGCTACGACAACCAAATGTCCCTCTGAGATCAACAAAGTTTTCTATTTATTTCTATCACAAAGATTAGAGGTGGGAACGCTGAAGCAGCATTCTCACTGTTGTTTTCTGGTTTATAGTCTTTCCTGCATGTTTTTTTGTATTCAGACTACTTCTGCTTTCTTTTTATCATTCATATAAATGTTCAGCTCAATCCAGAGTTGTGTGCTTGAACTTTACCTTTTTCTAACTATTATACCTTTTGGTTTATTTAACTTTATTTACAAAACTTTTCCCAAAAGAAAAAAAAACATTAAGATCTCTCCACTTCAACCAAAAACATTATTCTCTGTGTACTTAGCTTAGATGTTTACTCATTTTAGCTTCTTTTCTGCTTGTTTTAACTTTACCAATCTATTCTTTAACAAACTCTCTGGTTTGTTTTGTCTTTAAATGAGTTTTAAATCTGCAGCGCTGCAGGAGGGGGGACCTACCTTCATCAGCTGAGCAGCTGGGAACAGGAAGAGGTACACATTCAGACCCAGGACAGCCAGAGTGACCGGAGGGATGTTGTTCAGGCCCATCTGGAATACCTGGGAGGCCAGGAGCATCAGGCCCAGGTGGGATCTCCTCTGCCTTTGCATTCTGAAGACAGCCTGAGAGGAGAAAACAAAAAGATTCACTGAGTTATTTATCTTTAACTTAACACTGAAGTCACTGTCAGGAGGATCGCTTTCATAAAGCAGGGATTATTAGGAGTAAATGACAGATTAATGTGCTTTTTAATGACTGCCCCCTAATAATAAGCCAAGTCCGGGTTAACACAGCAAGTTTTAGGACAGATTTACATCCCAGAAAAAGGCAGGAGACTGTTGAGTCATGGCGCCGGCCCGAGGCAAATCAGCGGTTTGATCAGAATTCAGAACTGTTAGGTGAATTCAAAAAAAGTAAAAAAACAAAAACAACTGGACTTCTATTCTGTAGCTGAAGATGTTTCGCTTCTCATCCGAGGAGCTTTCTCAGTTCAGAAACAGAGAGTGTGGAGTTGAGCTTTTAAAGCTGAGATGTGATGTAAACTGGATTGCTTGCAAATTGTTCTCACTCTCCTAACAAAGGAGGCTCGTTAGAGTCCTTGTTTGTCTGACTCACTGA
>NC_051431.1:1640043-1645119 GCF_001649575.2 Kryptolebias marmoratus
CACACTCTCTATTTCTGAATTGAGAAAGCTCCTCGGATGAGAAGCGAAACGTCTTCAACTACAGAATAGAAGTCCAGTTGTTTTTGTTTTTTAACTTTTTTTGAATTTACCATGGCCTGGATGACTGAGAATCTACACCAGCATGTTAGGTGAATATTTCAAATATATAATCTTGCACACAGGCTTGTCCCAGTTTCCAACCAAATATAGGATCTAAAATAGGATCTAAACCCAGAAAATGGACCTTTCAAACTTTAGCCCATTATTGTTTTTTATCTATGTGATGGTTTATTATTTAATCTAAAGGTAAAGCTGTTTAATGTCATTTATTCACAAATTTAAACAACAATTTTAACCAATCATCCTCATGCAGGCTTTCATATCCTACCAACAGCCTAAACTTCAAACAATAAAAAGGTTTGTATTTCTTGTATTGTTCAGTACCACCCTCTTCAATTTCCTATAATATTATACTTTTCTTCAGCTGTTTACAGATCAGTACCAGTAAAATAAGCATGGCAGCTGGCTTTTAGTTGTTTAATTGCATATTTGTGTTTGTATGGTAACATACCTGCATTTATATTATGAATTTCTCTGCAGAATTCAGAGATTAACCTCATTTAATAAAGTTTGTCAGAGTTCCCAACAGGGAAAAAACAAACCCAAATGAACAACTTTAACTATTTAAATCAAATGAAAGCAAGCCCTTATACGTACATATAAAGGCTGTGTTGTTCATGATATTTCCATAGTCACACATTTTAATATAAACAAATGTAAATAGAAACTTACTGTCAGGTCAGTGGACTGGAAGCTTCCCTTCTGTCTGAGTCGGTTCGGCTAATGCTAAAGCTAAAGCTAACGTAAAAGTTCGTTTCGTGTTTAACCCGGTAAATTACCGCAGTGCGCTTCGGTCAAGTTCAGACAAACTGACAAACTGACGGAAGTTTGACTTTTAAACGTCTCAACCACACGTCAGCGGAGTTTGTTTCTCGGCGTTTCATCATAACTTCCAGAGTTTACCAGGAAGTTCTGAGGAACAAGAGGGGCGGAGTCAGGCGGGTCACGTGACAATAACAGACCGCGCTGCGCAGCCGCATTGGGAGCTTTCTCTTTAACATGCAATCTGTTTATATGTCTGTGTTGATGAATATAGCATTTAAAAGATAAAATTTTTGTCAGTTGTTGGAAACAGAAATATCTCACTGCATACTGTATTTGATCTACTTTTAATTTATTGTTTCGGACTCCTTTATGAAGCAACATCCGGCATTACCCCAGCGGAGCAACATTGCATCATAGGCGAAATATCACGATGCTCGAGATGTTTGCAGCCATTTTACAGGTTTTTAACAAAATTATGCAGGTTCTGATTCATGCTCACTGTATAAAACAATTCAGCAACTCTCAGCACTTCTATTATCTTATTATTACACTGATTTAATGAAAACTGACTTTAATTTACAAACTTCTGCTGATACTAAAAGTTCACTTTATTTTGAAATTATATAATATATTTTAAGTATATTATATATACGCATTCCAATAATTAGCTTTACACATAATAACCAGTTTCATTAAAAAAACAGGAAACAAAAACAGTTAGTTGGTAAAAATTCTAAATGTTTATTTCTTTCTAATAAAATTTGAAAACAGGTATTTTTTTAAAAACATGCACTTGCAACCTTTCAAACGAGCTGAAAACACAGAAAGATGATTTTATTACATTATTTCTTTTAAATATACAAAAACACAGATTGCAGAGGATAAATAAATATCATTTTGGGGGAAATTATATAAAATATAAACTTTCACTGCCATCTAGTGGTCACAATGAGGAACTACATCAAGTTTATATTTTTGTGACATTTACGCCTAAAAACTAAACTTGTTGTTACAAAGAAACTATACAATAAAAGCAAAGAGTATTTAATTTAAAATAAAATGTTTAATAAAAGAGACTTGTGCACAAGTCATGCAGCAGCGGAGTTTCTCCTCCCACTTTCTGTCGCTTCTCCTCCTCGGGATCGATTGCGAACACCTGCGTCAGGTGAACGGAGCTCCTCCATGAATTATTGAGCGGCGCCGCGGCAGCACCGGCGTCACATTTCTGGACCCCGGCTCGGTTCTGTGGGGTTTGCACGAGCGGGTTCACTCCGCATCTGTTGCTGCCTCCGACGGTCACGAAGCCGTCAAAGGCTGTTGCTATAGTAACAGCGGCACGCGAGGCAGGGTAGAGATAGACGCGCTCGTAAATTACCAGAGGTAAACAGGATGTAGGCGGAAGATGAGTGATTGCCCCTTCAAAACAAAAGCACCGACCATAACAGCAAAAGAAAATATCATGACCTTTCTTGTTATAAGGCAAGCAAAGAGACTTGAAATGTAACCAAATATAAGAATAAAATGGTTGTAAAGGTTGTTTATGCTAAGTCAGATTTGTTTTTGGTATCCGATTTGCTAACTTAATTGTAATGTTACAGTAAAAACAAAGACATTCTTAATCAAAGAGCTCACATATCACACCACAGACATTTGTCAGTTATATACAACTTTTTAAATTCAGATAGATTGATAGATAATATTGGTAAAATAATACAAAAGTACTAATGTAAGTTTCAGCAAACGAGTACATACAATTAGCCAAAGGTTAGCTAGAAGCTATAAAGCCAGATGGAGAGAAAATGTGTTTAAAAATACAAAAAACACTAAAATTAAATGTAAGTTTAAGCAAAAGGGTAGCCTAAAGGCTAAATGCTAAAGCACAATAAGGGTAGATAAGCGGCTGGGCAAAATCTAAACAATGTCAGAATACAAATATAACTTTTTTAAGTACTACAATTATATATATTTATATGTATATATGTGTGTGTGTGTGTTATTGTAATCAATAACTATAACTATCAAAACCTTAACATTTATCTGCTGATTAAACTTTGTGCTGCTGTAGTGCCATAAACAAAATGCAGAGGCCCTTTTTTTTGTCGGCGGGCTCTTATTTTGAAAACCCAAGCGGAAGTAGCTTTTTAGCTAATCGTTAGCTTGACGCAGGCGGGAAGCCGGAGCGGGAGAAGCGGCCGGAGTGAAGCAGGTGAAGGGGTGAATGTTTGTGAGCGTGGGGGGGAGACAGGACGGGGTGACGGCGTGAAGACGAGACGGAGAGGGGAGAAGGAAGGACGAAGGACCCCCGGCCGACCCGGAGCCCGAGAAGAAGAAGAAGGAAGCAGAGAAGAAGAAGGACGAGGAGGAGGAGGAAGGATGTCTGAGCGGATCGCTTCGTGTGGGAGCCTGTATGACAGCACCAACCTGCTGCTGCAGTACTGCAACACCGGTGAGCCCCTGCTGCCCTTCTGATATTATTAATATTATTAACAACAACCACATTAAATACACAGCTTTTACTTCTGTGTTTATTCTTCTATCTTATTTTACTGTTTTTATTCTTTGATTTATTTGATGTTAGGCACCTTGTCAGGTTTATCTTCAAAGGTGCTTTATATATATACATAAAAAGACTATTTCTCACTAAATCCTGTGTTTTTAACACTGTCACCACACCGTTTTACAAACATTTCAGCAAACTCAGGCTCATTTTAGTTCTTATTTTGAAGCAGAGTGACAGTGGTTTGCTTGTCTGAATTTATTTATTATTTTTGCATTCTTTTCAGTACTTTTTGTAGTTGAAGTAATGTGTTTCCGTGCCCTCTGATACAAACTTGGTCTTTTCTAGTAAAAGTTTCAGATTAGATGAGGAAATAAACCCAACTGATGCACAGGAAGTCTTTCTGTTGGACTATCAGGTGTCACTGAGTCATTTACCTCTGAAGTTTAAATAAAACAAACTCTGAGGATCACATGTTAACGGGACGCTGCCGTCGTAATGAATGGAAGCTTTGATTGCCGTGTTGTAAACTTCCTTTTCTTGCTGTTTTGTGTGTCTATCTTTGACAGCCTGATGTCCGTGCATCACTTTATGCAAACCCTGATATCTGTGAAACACTTGTTCCTTTTCTCTTTGGTTTGTCAGTCAGGAGAGAGAAATGTCTGAAACTGTGGTTTAAAGTTTTTATAATGATTTTAATTCTGAATGGACTAAAACAGGAGATTTAATGAAAACAGGGTGTTTGGAGTCGGGTTAAATCTCCCAGACGGAGCGGCAGGTGGAGAGGCGGTGAGGGGTCCACGGGCTGATAATTCAATCCTGGCTCACATGGGTGATGAAGTCCTGACTGATCGGTTTATAATGTAGAATAAAAACTAGTTTTTGTTAATATGGGTTTATTTAAAGTAAAGGATGCGTGTCCGCATGGTGTTGGTTTTTCTCTTCACATTTATTTTAGCATCTGTTCGTCAGATTTACTGTGTTTAACTTTGTTTACCATTCATCAAATCATTTTCTGTGGAAGGCCTCGTGGCGGTCAGGGCAACATGGAGGATTGTTTCAGAAAAAGGTGCTGAGCTCAGCTTTTCCTTCATTTTGTCCTTTTTTTAAAAACAAAAAAAAGGCGTCACTAAAACTAAAAGACAAAACAAGAAAAAGAAACAAAAAAGGTCAGGAAAGGTCCCGACAAGTGAAGAGAAACATTAAAACTGTCGTAAAACAAAAAGAGAAAAAGATATTTCTGCTCTCAGGCTCAGAGGTCAAAGGTCACACTGCTCTGAGTTAAAGAAGAAATGAAATAAAACACAAAAAAATGAGTTTTAATGTTTTTATTTTAGTTAAACCTCATTATAGAACCCTCCAGTGACCATTTCTCTGGTTTCAAACGTTAACGACTTGTTTTTAGAGTTTCTGTGGGCTGATTGTGGGCGGAGTTACCTCCTTAGAAGGAGGCGGGGCCAGCTGTGGCAGAGCACTGTAGGACACCGAGGAGGTTACTGTCGCCGCGTTTATCAGGGGAAATGGAGGCAGAAGAAGAAGAAGAAGAGGACCAGTTGGTCTGGAATCTGTCGGGAACTGGAGCCCCATGTTTCACCAGAGGAACCCCCGAGCTTTACGATGATGTCACAGTCTGCAAGGGGTTTCACCTCCGGACAGGTGGAGGAGGCCGGCGCCGGTCAGACAGGTGGAGGAGG
>NC_051431.1:1646936-1648784 GCF_001649575.2 Kryptolebias marmoratus
GCCGGTGTCGGTCGGACAGGTGGAGGAGGCCGGTGTCGGTCGGACAGGTGGAGGAGGCCGGTGTCGGTCAGACAGGTGGAGGAGGCCGGTGGAGGTCCTCCAGGCGGTGTTTCTCCTGTTGATGGTTTGTCTCTCAGGTTCTCCTCTTCAGAACCTTACCTGCAGTCCGTCTCCAGACTCTGGTCCTTCAGAAGCTGAAGGTTCAGCTGCTGGAGGTTTAGGTCGGTTCCCCTCCACCCTGTCTGGATCTGTTACTTCCTGTTCGGCTCTCGATGCGTCACACTTCAGATGATCACAGAGAACGATGAAGAGATCTGAGTAACTTCTTTTAAAAATGAGAAACACTGAAAACAAGCACCTTTTCTGACTTTCTTTAGATTTATAATAAATTTCAGATTTAAGATTCATCTGAGACTAAACTTCTGCCCGAGTCCGTCTGATCCTTCCTCTCCAAACGCAGCTGATGGAATCATTCAATTTCGATCACACGACCTTCGTACACAAACCAAACGTCTCCATGTTTTCCTCTGTAAGTCGGAGGAAAACTGCTGCAGATTTTCTGGCACCAACATTTCATCTTCAGGCTCAGAAGCTGAGATTAATGGGATCTGTGGGACTCACTGGAGGCAGAATTTGCTTTTAAAGGAAATGGAGAAGAAGAACTTGGAGGAGGCAGTTTGTTATATTTTCATTAATATGGCCGACAGAGTTTATCAGCAAAAACAGTAAAAAATTATTTAAAAAAAAATCATTTTAATGTGAAATAAAATGGAAATAAATTCAAAGATTTATAAACAGAATAAAGGCTCATTGTTTGAAGATGTTAAACTCAATAATTAAATTAGAATAATACATAAAATCTAGTTTAATGAACATATAAATAATTTTATTATACTCTTCAGATTTTAAAATACTGTACTTTTAAAACAAATGGAAATGATTTTTCTGTTTGTTGTTCAGCTGATATTTTACTTCTGGGAGTCGAATTATGTAACGATTTTATTGATTAGTTGAAAGTATTCGAGTTTAAAAAGATTTAAAGTCTGACCTCAGCTTCATCTTTATCCTGTTTTAGTTCTTTTGTTTTATATTATTATTGTTATTTTAATTGTATATAAATAAAATCAAATCTATTTATAGTAAAAAGGAAACGGGACTGCTGAGTTGTTAGTCACAGTTGCCACAATTATCTGTAAGCAAAAATAATAAAGTTTACATTTCAACATAACATTCTTACATCATTTTTCGTCAGGAAAACCTGATTTCATGTCAGAGAAGCTTAAAGACGTGGAGCTCGAGGAGCGCAGCTGTAGTTAAACCAGTTTTCAGAACGAGTTTCAGCTCCTCTCACCTGGAGACACCTGAAGACACCTGGAGACACTTGGAGACAAACACTTCCTCTTCCTCCGTTCAGGATCGTCACTGTTTTATTGGATGGAGCAGCTGCTTTGGCTCATATAACGAGGAGATTTATGGCCGTTTTTTAATAATGTTTCCAGGACTCCGGGCTGGTTTTATAAACATCCAGTTTATCTACCTGCTTCTTCAGCTCAATTCAACAAAAGATTAGCAAAAAACAAAACAAATTGTCGTCTTCTGAATCTTATATGGTGTTCTGACGGCAGCTGACGGGCCTCTCAGACCTGCTCTGAATGTCTGCTGTGTGTGTGTGTTTGAGTCACCACCGAGGTGTGGAGAACATTTGTTCCCACATCTTGACGTGAAGAAATGTCTCAGAATTAGCACCGACCGGTCCTTTAACCACTGACCGGTCCTTTAACCACTGACCGGTCCTTTAAGCACCGACCGGTCCTTTAACCACTGACCGGTCCTTTAACCACTGACCGG
>NC_051431.1:1653351-1669340 GCF_001649575.2 Kryptolebias marmoratus
TGCACACAGTTGCAGCGCCTCCTACAGGAAACTGGTGGAGCTACGCAGAGAACCACGCAGGGAGAGGGATGGAGTGGGACCTGCAGAGAACAGTCTGTTCCTTCAGATGGATGTGACGGATGACGGAGGCAGGGTGTGTGAGGAGCTGTCAGTCACTGCAGCGCCGAGGCCGACCGGCGCTGCTTTCATTCAAGGGAAGGACGAAAAGACGACGACTTGATGGACATTTTTATTCTGCTGTCCAAGAAACAAACAGTTCGCAAATGTTTAAAGCAGATTTAATAACCGAGGAATTATAAATGAGGTTTGAGATATTAGTTAATGCTTTCTTAGCGATATCCTGCAATTTAAACTCTATAATAATCTACATTTATCTCAATGACAATCAGTCAATTCACTTTATTTTGGTAAATTATCAACATTAAACACAAGAAATAAAAAATACAATAAACAAACCCATAATTTACCAAAAAAGGAATGGGCTGAAGCCAAAGCTTATTCTTGCCTAACAACCTATCAAGATATCTTCACAATACCTATATATATCTAACTAACAGCGTAAGATTTTATCAATTTACATTTTAAAGCTCTTTTAAAACTCACAAAAAAGAACATAATTTAAAATCATCATTCAGGTCATTCCATAGTGTCACACCTGGACTTTACCCGACTTTTCTCTTCTGCACATTCAAATATAAACAAACCTCGCAAATTATATTTCTTCTGTCTTAATTTAAATAATTTCTGAATACAGGAAGGAAGTCTTTTGTTCAGTGCTTTATGCATTATTTCCAATATTTTTATATTTCCAATATCTTTAAATTTTAATGTATTACCTTGAATAAAGAGTTTATCAGTTGGTTCACAATATCCCACCTTATTAATAAGCCGTATAGCTTTTTTTTTGCAACTTAACTAAAATATCAATGGTTTTTTTAGTTGCATTTCCCCAAATTTCCAAGCAAATAAGACAAATATGGCATAACCAAAGAAAATATATAATATGCAAGCCTTTAATGACAACAAATTCTAAAGGGTAGTAAATTAGTTGGTGGTTGATATTGAATATAACAATAACTGCTGACTGAAATAAACATATTTAACAGCACTTAGAAGAAGTTACAGATGAGCGTTCACCCTTAAAAACCTAAATAATGGCCTCCAGTCGGCTGCTGCATCTCTGCTCTCTGACTTGGTAATTGATTAAGTATGCACAGCACGGCTGATTGATGAGCTTTAAAAAGTGGCCGAAATCCAGCTTCTGTGTGGAAGCAGCCGAGCTGGTTGTTGTGAGTCATTCTCAGCCAGTCTGGGGTTGTTTTTGCACTTTGAAGGCATTTTCTGACGCAGGTAAAGTTAAATTAAACCATTTTTATTTAACAGGAACCTTTCTGCAAAGTGACTTAAATAAACAACATTCAGTCTTCTTTTACTGCAAGTCAGGATAATTAAAAGCCTCATCAAAGTGATTAAATATGGATGTTGATGTTTGGCAGCATTATTAGCCTCACAACTAAACAGTATGTGAGAATATATCTTTATATTTTACACAGAATGTTGCAGACAGATGAACATCTGCAGCTGATTAACACAAATCATACCCAGAATTCAGCAACAGGTTATTTTTGTCTCATTTTAATCTCTGAAAACGACTTAAAGAACTTAAACTGGTTTATACTGTTTGTCATTTATTTGTCCATCTTTTTCCATAAACTAACTAACTGCAATGTGTCGCAGGTAATAAGCGGCCATGTTGCCACGTTGTGCAAACCTGCACAAGAATGTGTCTGCTTCTGCTGAAAACTTTAAACGTTAAAGTGTTTTTTTTTATATCCCTGATCTGGCAGATCTCCTGAGGGATTATTGCATTTTAAAGCTGCTGAAAACCTGCGAGGGTTTTATTCGAGTATGCAGATGTTGCAGCAGGACTCCGGTCCCTGTTGGGCTCCGAAAGGTGGATTCATCTTAAAGTTGAGTTTGTTGACAAAAGGAAAAGCTGTGGGTGGTGCTCTGTGTCGGTAATCACTGATCCCGGCTCTGCAGCATCTCCTCCTGGTGGTGCCTGGCTGTTCAGATGCTGATGTTGGTGCAGCTTGTGTGAAGGTGGCCCTGAGCCAGGCTCCGCCCCCTTCTGTCTCCACTCTCCCTGCCTTTCAGCTAATGAGACAGGGGGAGGAGGAGGGGGGAGGCAAAGAGGATGAAAAGATGAGAGGGAAGGGGGGAGGGATAAAGGAGGAAGTGGAGCTGGAGGAGGGAGTGGTTCAGCGGGAGAGGAGGTGATGTGTGTGTGTTTGTAGGGAAGGGAGTGTGTGATCCAGATGGAGGTGGGAGGGGGCGTAGAAGGAATCTAGTTGGAGAAAGTGGACATCCTGACTGAGCGACTGTTTGCTCTGTGGACAGCCTGACCTCTTGATTGACAGGAGGAGTGACCGGACAATCAGAGCGGGACAAATGGCAGGTAGGGAAGACGAGCTCCACCTTCATCATCACTTCACCGCTGCATGAATGAATATTTCAGCATCCTTTCAGCAACCTCCCATTGTTCATCTGTCTGCCTTCACCCAGCCACACGTCTCCCCTCCGTCTCCTCTCCGTCTCCCCTCCGTCTCCCCTCTGTCTCCCCTCCGTCTCCCCTCTGTCTCCCCTCCGTCTCCTCTCCGTCTCCCCTCCGTCTCCCCTCTGTCTCCCCTCCGTCTCCCCTCTGTCTCCCCTCCGTCTCCTCTCCTCCTCCTTTGTTCTTCAGTTTATTTCTGTTTCCTGATGTCTGAATCAGCCTCACATCAGCTGACTTTGGCTTTACAGTAACATTTGTCTGCGCTGGCACAGAAAAGGAAGTTCGAATATCAAGTAGGTGTGACCTCAGGCTGAGTAACATAATGCCACAGTGACAGTGTGAGTGTGTATTTTATGGTAATCCAAGGACGAAAATGAAAAGTGCCGTACCTCTGAAACAGATGGACATGAAGGTGAACCCTGCTGGTCTTTGGTTACTCTTTTTCCTTCTTAAATATTCAGCTTTCTGCTTTTTATTTAACATTCAACAGCTCATAATGGCAGAAATTACTCTTTAGAATAGAAATAATTAGCATAAAAGCTGTTTAAAAAGCTGAGCAAAGAGTATTTAACATTCCAGCAACCTTAAAGAATCAGATGACCAGAATAAGGAGGTTTTGTTTCGGTAACAATAAGCCTCAGTTCAGCGAGCGCCTGTGTTAAAAAATAGGACACCAAAATCAGTAATATTTACATTTAATGATAAATTACATCTATAAGATCTTTGCAGACACTCTAACAGGATATATTATGATGTAAAAGTGATGGTGACAACATGTAAGACCGAAGTAGATCTGAATTTATAGAAACAAAACCTTCACTTTTAGGCTGAATTAATTATGTTTTTTTTGTGTCACACTCCTTCACATGTAGCAGGCATCCAGTTTTAGGAACTTGTGGATATCTTGCACTATTTTATTGTCTGATAAGTTGTTTATTATTGTTATTTATTCTGTCTGAAAGAGCTGCACCACATTATTCACACTTTTAGCCGGCACCAACTCAAAGTTTGAGGGAGGTGGTGTCTCAGATTTAGACTTTATTTTTAACAGAAATAAAATTACAACCAACAAACACTAAACGCATCATCTTATTACTGAGAGACATGTTGATTTTAAGTCCTTTTTATGAAAATGAGGTGCAGCTTCTCCATTTACTCCACGGATCAGATGCTTTTTGTACAAGACGGTGTAAAAAGGTGTGAAGTAACAAACAATAAATGAACATAATAATATGTTCAACTCGTCTCTAAAAGATTTAGATTCAGCCACTTTGACATAAATGTTTCAGAACGGTTCAGAAACCTGAAGTTTAGCATCGATCTTTGCTGTGATTGGAGGAGAGTTTACTGTTATCACCTGGTAGCATTTAGCTGTTTTGCTTGAAGGTTAGAGCTGCAGGGTGAGTCTGAATCTTCACATCGACCAGGAGACCGGACAACTTTCAAATTATGGGACTTTTTTCTGCAGGTTAAAGGTGAATCTAGCTAACAACACCTTCATGTCTTGTAATTTCACATGACATCAGATAATTTGAGGCTTTTTGAATGCGAGGCTGATGGACGATGCCCCTCATTGGCTTCACATCTCAAGCCTGCTGGCCGTGGTCTTTTTGTGCAATCTGTGGTCCAAAGTGCCAACGTTCGAGAGCTGTTAGCGTGCCTGGTGACCTATTAACTTTGACGAGTTCATATCAGAACATTTGCACATTTTTAAAAGATTACGATTAGGCTCAAAGCTGAGTTCCCACAGTGAGTTCATCTCATGCTCTGAAGATGCAGCTCCTGTAAACGTTCCTCTTTGCAAACAAATTCTGCTTGGCATTATTTACCACACGTCTGAGGTATTCTTTGTGTGCTCTGTGGTGTTTCGGGTTTAATTACTTAAAAGGCACTCAAATAAAACCAGTAGCCTCAGACGTGTGACAGTAAAGTTAATGTTTAGATCAACATAATCACTGCAGCAATCAGCTCAAAATTAATTATTATTCTCTGACTCCCACCAACCTTCTGTCCTCTCCTGCTTTATTCACTAAAATTAGTTTTCTCACTTTGCTGAAATTGATTTAACCTTTTTATCTCATCGCACTGGAATATTTCCATTCATTTCCTGCATCATCTGTCACAAACTGCAGTACTGGTCAGTTTCCAGTTGGTTCGTTGACTGGAAATAATGTTTTAAACCGGAATAAAAAGCTTTTATGAACTGGTGGAGTTTTAAAGAGTGAGATCTGCCCGACCTGGCCTTCCTGATAAAGAAGAGAAAGGCTGATCCAAACTAAAGATAATCAACAGGATCCTGCTGGTTTCATTTCTGCCATGCAAATCCCCCCGACGCTGATCATTTTATGTAAACCAGCAGCTTGATTTTCCTGCCTTCATTTGACTGTGAAATGTACTACAGTAAAGGTAACAGTACTTCATGTGTCCGTGGGCTCGGTCTTCATGCTCACGTTTATCGGTCCGAGGCTTCTTCTTCAAGTCTGACGTTTAAGTCAAAGTGTCCATGACTTTAAAATAAATAACACTTTTGATAAAGTCTGAGTGCAGTTCTAAGTAAGTGATGCAAAATGTTTTTTTAAAAGAGAAAACTATAATATTTTCCATCTGTCTGTCTGCGTATAAATTTATTTTTTAAACACAACTTTATTAGTTTGTTAAAACAGGTGACTTCTGCTGACAAAATAAACTTTTGTCTTTTCATAAACATTTCTGAGGCGTGAAACTGATGGTTGCCCAAATTATGAATTATCATCATGTATATGTTTTTATGTTTTTCCACATTTAAACACTGAACTTCACTAAATTAAAAAGGTTCTAAATTCAGAGATTTTTACAAAAAATGTATTAAAATTCAAAGAAAATTAAGCTGGATTTGAAGCAAAAACACCTCAGATTTGTCTGTAAACATTCAATTTTTCTTTCAGTATAAAAAACAAACAAATAATGGTCATGATGGTTGCATTCATTCTTTAGATTTATCCAATTGAAATATTTAAAAATCAAGCGCCCGTCTTTAATCTCAACACATTTTAGAAGTTTTTAAAAACGCTTAAACTCGTTAATGAATCAGTTTCTGTCAGATTCACAGCTGTTTAAACTTTGACTCTCGTCATTTCGTTCGCTGTGATGTTTTATTGGATTTAAAACTTGTTTTTGGGTCTTTTCAGGCTGTAATCTGCTGATTTGGGTCAGATGAATAATCTGCAGCGGGCCGTTTGCCTTTTCTAAATTGGCTTGTGTTCAACACAGCGAGGAAGAGGAGGAGGAGGAGGGTGGACAATTAAACTGATGGAGTTTCAGACGATGTTGGTGTCAGCAGCTCCAAGAAATACAGTTAGAAAAAAACAACATTGCATTAATAAATACATGTCTAGTGATTAAAGATCCCAAAGGACTTTGATGTTTCAAGTTAAATACTAATAATATATGAATATTCAGCAATAAGTTATAAATATGTTAGTTAATCTTAAAATAATCCATTTAAATATCTCTAACTATGAATAAAAGTATTATAGTAAAGTCAAAGTACCAGGTTATCTTTTCATTGTGGTTGTTGCTTTACTATTCCCTTTTATTTATTTAGTGAAGTGTTTTTTGCAAGTTTTGTTTGTTTTAAAGGTGTAAAATATATAAATTTAATAGTTATACACAAGAAGCACAATGTGGGGGAGAGAAGCTCGGGAGTTTGTGTCAAATGAAGGAAATTAATATAATAAAACCCAGCCTGGATCATGTTTACTCTGCAAGCAGAAGAACAAACAGAAAGCCTAATCTTCTTATCTAAAAAAAGACTTAAAAACATGAACAAAGTGTGTCTGGAAAAAGGAAACTACAGGTGCAAAAAAAGGACTGAGTACCCCAAACTGACTTAGTTCTTCAGCCTGAACATGTTCAGAACATCTTCAACTCACCTGAACTCATCATCATCATCATCATCATCGTCATCCTGGACTCACCTGAACTGTTTCATGGTCGTCTTCAACTCGTCTCCAGAGCTCTGAGCTGCATTTCTACACCTTTCCTAAAAACCACGCCGATGATAAAAAAGAGTCAATAAAACAAACTGGTCCAGAATTTTCCTGCTGTTTGAAGTTGCCAACTAGTCCCCAGCAGTCCCAGTTCTCTGAAATTCAGATTAATGTTGATCTTGAGGTAGAAAGCAAGGTAACTGGGCATCATTCACTTACGGCTGGAGCTCACTTTGCAATCATCTCCTGAAGAAAACAGAGACAACTAATCCTTCCCCCTTTTTGATTATCTCTGAAGCTTTAGGTTCTGTTCCTGATCTTTTGTGACGCTCTGAGCTGAAACTCCGTCCCCTCTCCTGTGCAGATGACACGGTGTCAGCCAGCAGTAACATGGACATGGAGGACAGAGTTTCCCACCTGGAGCAGAGGCTGCAGCTGCAGGAGGACGAGATCCAGCTGCTGAAGGCGGCTCTGGCCGATGCTCTGCGTCGCCTTGGTCACTGCGAGGAGCAGAACCAGGGGATCCAACCAGCAGGCGCTCACGCTGGGAGGAGGCCTGTGGCTGCTGCAGCGTCTACACCTCCGACCAAAGGTGAAGAACTTCACCCTTTAACTCTCTTTCTCTGCACTTCTGTTGAACCGCGATGAGAAATGCTACAGTGTGTTCAAAAAATTATTTAACTTAAAGACTATCACCTTATACATCCTAATTGTGTGGTTTAAAGAAGTATATATATATATATATATATATATATTATGAAAATAGTAATAAATTACCAAGAATGTACTTTAAAAGGATTTAAAAAGCCACATAAATACAATATATTGTTATTTCAGGCTCTGTCTTCTCTCCTCATATCTGTGTTTATATATTTCTGGTAAAAAGACAATAAAAACTGAACATTGCTTAGAACCACAGGATGCTCTTCAGTTTGATGCTGATTGTCTTTAAAACTCATTTTCTCACAGTACAGCAACAAATGATAAATTACTCAAGCCTAAAATGATGCATCCTAATTTCTCAAACTATAAATAAACTATGAATAGTACTCTTGAGAAGTTAAAGTATCAGGTCTGCTTGTAATCTTATCTTCTTCAGCTGATTAACTTCAGTCAAATTTCTCTCATTCTCGTGTTCAGCGCCCCCACAAGGAGCCATGAAGAACTGACAACAGGAGAGCTGAAATGTGTTTATTATTATTACAGTTTGGTTTCAAACTAAGAAAAGTGACCAGAAAGAATCAGACTTATGACTCTATTTTAAGTTGATGTTTGTTTAAGAGTCTTAAAGTAAATCAGAATGAGATGGGTGTGGAAACAACAAAGGTTTAACGATGAACGGAGTATTATGTCAAACAGTAAATCTTTCTGGTTTGTTTTCTCTCAGTTCGGCAGCTCCTGCAGGCTCTTCCCTCTAGACCTCTGAGTAACGGCTACGTTCAACAGAAACGCCTCCTTTCCTCTCCTTCATCTCCAAAGAAGGAGGTGCTACAATCCATTAAAAGGTAGGATTAGAAATGAATTACTGCCTAAACTGAATGATTTATTTTAGTCCAGAGTTTACAGTACACAAAGTAGGAAAAAGATAATATTCATTTATGCATTTTTATCAATCTTGTGCCTTTTGTTAGTTGTTTATCTGTTGAAAAGTACTTTATGTATTTTGCACCATCAACCTGCTGGAGAGTCAGTCTGTGTGGCTAAAATCTGACACATTTACACGATGTTCTCATATTCTGCTGTAGTTTAGCCTCGAAGCAACAGATCTTTGCTTTGACTCAGTTCATATAAACCAGATGTAATAATGTGATTTCTTTGTTTGTTTCTAATCATTTTATTTGGTATCCAAACCAGACTATTTTAAAGTTGTAGTTGTTTTTTATCCTAATAAAACTGGCAGCAGATTTCAAACTGCAGCTCTTAAAGGCACAGAATAATAAATCACATTTTTAAGCTTTGATGTTGATGATAAACGGAGCTCTGTGAACGTTTCCCCCCTTCAGGAAGAGCATGTCGACAGAGCGACTGACTCTGGTCAGGAGAGAGATGGCAGCCGAGAGTCGGAGCCGAACCACCTCCTCCAGCAGCTCCTCTGGTGGGAAAAGGTAACGGCTGAAGTACGGTGGCTGACGGGTGCAAACGTGCAGCAAACAGCTAAACGTGCCGCAAACAGCTAAACGTGCCGCAAACAGCTAAACGTGCCGCAAACAGCTAAACGTGCCGCAAACAGCTAAACGTGCCGCAAACAGCTAAATGTGCCGCAAACAGCTAAACGTGCTGCAGACAGCTAAACGTGCTGCAAACGACTGAATGTGCTGCAAACAGCTAAACGTGCTGCAAACAGCTAAATGTGCTGTCAACACACGAATGCTGCCAATTTCAAAACACACAAACAGAAAAAACGCTGCCGTTACAGAAAAGTTAATGTTGAATTGTTTCACTAGACAAATAAGGCACCTAATTTTAAAGCTTTTTATTTGTTTTGAAAGAAATGTCTTCCCTGTCTTTGGACCAAGTGATGAAAAATTAATGTTGAATTGTTTCACGAGGTGTCTTATTACTCCTGTCCAATGAAAGAATTCAACATTAATTTTTCATCACCTGATTTGAAGACATGGAAGCTATTGAGGAAAAAACCATGAATTAGTGCAGCTGTCGGCCACATTACTCCATCCAGGTTTTTAAATCACAAAGTTTTGAGTCCAATTTTATCCTGATGAACACTGAATTAGGTTTATTTTACAGCCAAATGAATATATTTTAGTTACAACAGCGGCAAATAAATGTTTTTCACATCATCTGTCTGTATTTTAATAATTTGCCTAAAATAATTTTTACAGTATCTCCTTTTAAAATAAAATCTTTAGTATTTTTATTTAAGAAAAACATTGAAACCTTTCCTTTTCCCCCTCCTCTCCTCTCTTTCGGCTGATGGATCAAATTTCCAGCAGTTCTTAGTAACCAGGGGGTGTGGTTTCTGGGTGGTGTGGGCGTGGCTCCAGTTGGAAGCTGTCTTCTGATTGGCTGACATGGTGAGCTTAAAGTTGGCTGGGCGAAGGAGGAAGTTGTTGTGTTGCTGTGGTTGTTGAACAGGACAGAAGCCTCTCTGACTGCTGCTGACTCTCTAACGGAAACCTGGCAGACATGAAGCGATCCTCCAGGTAAACATCACCTTTATGACAGAAGCAGGGCTGTGGAGAAGGTTTATTTACTGATGCATCACTCAGATATTTGTGTAGCTTCAGTCTGATGTTAATCAGCTGTAATATCTTTAAAAACAAAAGACAGATTTTTGCTTCCAGCTGTTGTTTGATCAGTGTTTGACTGGACTGCTGTTTGCTCAGTGAGGTCCGGCTTGGTTCTCTGCTGAAACACTTTCAGTTTAAACCTCCTGAAGTTAAGCACACAGTTTTAGTTGCTCACAACAGCCTGAGGAAGTAGCTTCATGAAACTGTTGTCACGCAAACGGCTCGATGCAGCTGGTTTCTGCGGCTGCAGGGAGGGGCGGCGTGCTGACATGAATAAAACAAGCAGGAGTCTGTTGGCATCAGGTGGCTCAAAATAACTAATTAAATCATGTCTTAATTAGTTTGCAGGTGAAAGACTGGAATCTGACTTTGTGTTTTATTAGTTGTTGCAGCTTTAATGTTTATTATAAAACACACAAACAGTTGAGGCATAGATAAAAGTGGCAGAAAATTAGTCATTTTATGTTGGGATCCTATCAGTTAACTAATAATTCTGACGGATGCTGTTGACAGAAAAGAAAGGTTTCTCATTCGTTGTTCTTACGCCTGAATCCTACAACCGACGGTGGTTTTATTTGCATGAACTGCCTCTGATTATTCTGATTAATAATCAACAGAAACTCTGCACGGCGCCTAAAGGCTGAAGCTGTACGGGACAGATGTCGAAGTTATTGATGCCGATAGCTTCGATTGGACTTCCTGATTAACATGCAGCAGATGTGTTTTTGGATTGATTAAAGGGAAACATTTTGCACTACTAGAAGTTAGTTAAACATAGCTTTAATTTAGTGCAAAACCTGATCTGAGATTTCCTTATTTCAAATAAAAAGAAAACACTGCCATACACTTATATAGATGAGTGATAAAATAAAAAACTGTCTGCATCATCTGATTCTACATTCTCAGAGGAAACGAGTCTTCTGCAACATAAAAGTCTGATTGTATAATTTGCATCAGCTGAGGGAAAATGTGAAGAAATATTTGTACATTTAAGTTTGCAGCAGCACTTCCTGTAAATCCTAATGGATCAGCAAATGGATGCAGATTTGAGCGCTCCCACAGATCCCACAGTTCAGGGGGCCTCAGCCCATTAGTGATTCTGCAGAATCTCTTTCCTCCTCGTTTGTTTCGCAGCAGTTTGTCCCACGTGATTGTTGAGTCCTTTTAAAACAGCGACAGGGATCCTCACGCTTTCATTTTGATTTACGTGACTTCAGTAAAACCTTCTTTCACTCATGTTTCATGGAAATCATCTCGCTGGTTGAAAGAGAAGTTCACTAAAAAGCAGCAGCTCCACATCCTTCCAGGACTGTAAGGGGCTGTTCACACCTGGTTTTCAGTGCATCTTCAGCTAACTACAAGCCTGAACCCTTCTGTCCTGCATAGGAGCCTTAAAAAGGACGAAGAGTTTGTGTCTTTTGAAGGAGACGAGGGCATCAGTGATTGGCTGGATTCTGTTGGAAACAGAAACAAAATATTGATAAAGGAAAAAGTTTGTGGTCTTTCCTAATGGAAGTTATCATTAATAATGAATGAATAAAAGTAAAACAACTTGAGCAGATTTTCTGGGACTCTGAAAGAGAGAAAACACTGACCTGAACAATTAACCATCTAAAGAAAAGAAAGGTTTTTTTTTATAACCGTGAAATAATGCCTGATGACAGTGGAGGGAAAGAGATTACACATCCTCATTACGCTTGATTTGCTTTTCATTTTAAAACTGCCTTCCTGGTTAATGATTATTGCAGGATTGTGTTGATATACTGATACTGTCCCATCCTTCCAGCCAAGTAAACTGTGTCCATGGTGAGGTGAAAAGTTCTTCTGCAGCTTCAGATTTCAGTAAAATCTCAGCAGAATGGTGGAATTGTCCTCTCTTTGTGTTTTCAGAGTTCAAACGGGCAGAAAATGTCAGCTAAACGCTCCGTCCCACATGCTAACGAATGTTTTGTTTGTGCATTCCCTTTTCCTGGAATCCCGGCGGCTCACACCTACAGTGAATGGGTTTTAGACATGGAGTTATTTGCCCTGTTTGGCAGCCAGTTTCCCAGAATGCCCTGCTGTAATTACGGGTCCGGGGACAGTATTTGTCTTTCATGGGCTACAGTTGGGCCACACCTTGTTATCCTCGCGCAGCAGACAAACGGGTCTTTATGTGGTGGTTCTGTTGTCCTGCAGCTGACCAGAGACACAACAGAAGCTGCTCAGGTCGTCACATCCGTCATCTGTTCGCTCTTTAATCTCCTGCAGAAGCTTCATGTTGGGTTTAAACAAAGCAGCTCTCATCTCCTCTTTCTGACTCATCAGGGGCTCATTTTCTGCTTCATGGATCCTTTTTATGAAAACTTGAAATGACTAAAAGACACTTTATGTGGTTTTTATTGACTTGGAGAAACATAAATGTTCTGCTCGTGATCGTTCACGCTTCCTCCGCTTGTCTTTTCACACAATAACTTTGTTCTGCCTCGTTAGTGAGAATAAAGAGCAACGACCTTCACTTTTTCCAAATAGGATTGTGAACTCATCAAGTTTTCAGTGATTTCCTCTCGTCAGCTGATTGGTTGACAGCATCCTGACGAGTTGCTCTGATTGGTTGACAGACGGCTGATTCAGGAGCAGCTCATGAGACAACCACAGGCTTTGATTGACAGGTCCAACTATTTGCTTTGACAAGGAGGCTGAATCATCAGTTGTCTTTTTAGATCTGGTGACCCAGATCTTTTGTCAGATGTGCAGAAAGTTTTGTGTTGACTTGGCTTCAACAGGACTTTCCATCAAAAGGCTTTTGTTTAACGGCCACATTAAAAAGCTCAGCCGATTTTATTATTCTTTTCTTGCTCATCAAAGGAGAAGAAGATAATATGCACTCAAGATTTTAAAGTTAAAAAAACAGCCCTAAAAATCAACTAAACAATCCATTAAGTTTTAATGTGAGCACTTATTTCTGCACACGAGTGAAAATTAATACAAATATCATAAATCAGACTGATAGTTTCACACAGTTTATCATTTAAAATATACAGAACCAGGACTGTCCTGGAGGTCCGGACCGACAGGCTAAACTCAGTTCTGCTAAATATAAATGTTTATAAATGTTTATAAATATGATTTTCATTATCTGCTAACAGCAGATGTTGTAGCCGAACAAGAAAAATGTAAACTTTGTTCATTAACCCTTAAATAATATAGACATTTTGTGCCATTCTGGGTGTTTTTGTTTTCTTTTTGTTCCCCCTAAAGTCATTTTGTCTTTGTCAAATAAATATAGCACTAATTTTCCAGAAAATTTACAATTCTTATCTCAGTTCCTTAAATAAGCCTTGCAGCCTAAGCAGGGAGACCCAGACTTCCCTCTCCCCAGCCACTTGGTTCAGCTCCTCCGGGGGAATCCCAAGGCGTTCCCAGTCCCTCCAGCGTGTCCTGGGTCTTCCTCTGGGCCTCCTCCCGGTGGGACGTGCCCTGAACACCTCACCAGGGAGGCGTCCAGGAGGCGTCCTCACCAGATGCCTGAGCCACCTCAGCTGGCTCCTCTCTACGTGGAGGAGCAGCGGCTCTACTCTGAGTCCCTCCCGGATGACCGAGCTTCTCACCCTATCTCTAAGGGAGAGCCCAGACACCCTGCGGAGGAAACTCATTTCAGCCGCTTGTATTCGCGATCTCGTTCTTTCCGTCACTACCCAAAGCTCGTGACCATAGATGAGGGTAGGAACGTAGATCGACCGGTAAATCGAGAGCTTCGCTTTTTGACTCAGCTCTCTCTTCACCACGACAGATCGGTACAGCGCCCGCTTCACTGCAGACGCTGCACCAATCCGCCTGTCCATGTCCCGCTCCATTTTCCCTCATTCGTGAACAAGACCCCGAGATACTTAAACTCCTCCATCTTCCCCGACCCGGAGAAGGCACTCTACCCTTTTCCGGCTCAAGACCATGGCCTCGGATTTGGAGGCTCTGATCCTCATCCCGGCTGCGAACCACTCCAGTGAGAGCTGTAGATCACGGTCTGATGAAGCCAGTAGGACCACATCATCTGCAAAAAGCAGAGATGCGATCCTAGGCCACCAAAACGGATCCCCTCAAAAGATTTTAGACTACTAGCTTTCATTGTGTATTTTCTATATCTTAGTTGTTGGAGCTAGATGAAACTAAAAGTTTCCAGTTGTAATGTGTTGCAGGTTTTTAGGATTGTAAATTAATTTATGAGTTTCTGGTCTGCTTTATGTTAAAATGCATGTTGTTGTTTGAGGACTCAAGACTCCACCCGCCTTCGTCAGCAGGATGATATGATGTGCTGTCTTTGTGTTTCTGCTGACGGAGCGTCCAGTTAAACTAATGAGGGCTGCAGGGATTAAACCACTCAGCCAGGAGTAATTTAATAAAAGGTTCAGAGAACACTGTACCTTATTATCTGTTTGAGCCCAAATACAACTCTAAAAGTAAATGTTGTTTTTTGTTTCAGCAAATCCAAAGAATGCACCTTCAATGCAGGTAAACAATCTTTATTCCCTGTCGGTTTGTTGTTGTATATGATATCAGACATTGCTTTATAATTAATCTGGATTGGATGGCCTTTTAATTAACATTTAAAGCATTGTGATTGGATAAATTAGTAAAAAACCTGCTATAAATACTCTCATTTAGACTTCTATCAACCTCCGTAAGGTTTTAAATCTTTCCTAAAGTCAATGTTTAATGTTAGGATGAAAATTTAAGAATTAAAGCAGGCTGTTTATATTTTCTAAAAGAACTGTATGGATTTATTGATCTTCAGTGTTTCCAGGTGTTAGACAAACATTCAGTTAGTTTTCTTTAGGTGGAGCCTCCTGACGGAGCTTTTTGGTTTGAAACAAACTAAACGTTTGGTGTTTTTAGGTTTATGCTCTGTTTGTATCAGTTTTAACGATTTTATCTAACAGAGACTGGTTAGCTTTCTGGAAGGAAAGGTTTGAAACAGGCTTGAGTCGGCAAAGAGAGATGAAACAGTTAATTCTGGTTGTATTGATCCAGGAATCAGAGTTAATGGGATAAAAGTCTGACCTTTAAGGCCCTGTTCATTCTTCCCTCTCTTCTTTCTCGTTCCCCAGAGGACGGCTATGTGAGGATGTTCCTCCGAGGCCGCCCAGTCACCATGCACGTCCCCGACCAGCAGCGCGGCAGCTTCAGCCTCGACCAGAAGGTGGCGCTCCCAGACAAAAAACTCAAACTTCAGTGGGTGTATCCTTCGAACTGAGAGACGCAGGAATGATCTGGAGATTCGTGTGATCAAGGAGGCCTAAACTATTATTTTAGTTTCTGTTTTTAAGTAACTAACTATTTAATTTTGGTCATAAAAGATGTTTTAATTTCCTCATCATGGCGGCTGAATCACTGTTCTTTTCTCTGTATCCAACTTCTTCTGCACACTTTGTGCCATTTTAGCTGTTTATATATCAAAACGTTCAGCTCATTCAGGAGATTGGTGCTGTGACTTTTGGTTTTTGTTACATTTACGCTTTTCAAATATTTCCCCCATAGATATGCATTCAGAAATCCTCAGTTTCTTCAAAATCATCTTTGAATTCTGCTTCAACAAACTGGCTCTGTTTCTGTCGTCTTTAGCTCTGGTTCCTCCTTTAGCTTCTAGCTAGTGTTTAGCTACTTTCAGCTGATGTGTTTGTTTTTCATCGACGAGGCCGAAACTGCAGTTCTGGAATCATATTTAGTTTTTTTCTGAGACAGCTGAGGAATAAAACATTCTGTTGTTGTTCCCTGACTCGGACTCGACCCAGGTACGGATACCGCGGCCGGGACTGCCGCTCCAACCTCTACCTGCTGCCCACAGGTGAGATCGTTTACTTCAACGCCTCGGTGGTGGTTCTGTACAACACCGAGGAGCAGCAGCAGAGACACTACCTCGGTCACAACGACGATGTCAAATGGTGAGAAGGCAAAGTTAAAAAAAACCTCTGGAGTCGTTGAACTCAAACAGCGGCAGAGATTAAAGGAAAATTACTTTTCCAAACAGCACTGATGTCTTTACTCATTTCCTGGACTGATTTAACTCTTGCAGACGGATCTCTTCATGTGAAAATCGTTGCTTATCTGTAATTAAAACCGTGGTTTAATTAACCGTCTCCAGCTGACGGCCTGGATGAGCTCTGCGCCTGGAGCCACGTGGGGCATGCTGGGAAAATGACTCATCTGTCGGCGTTTCCTCTCTCACGCTCCCCCCCCCCCCCC
>NC_051431.1:1669366-1679063 GCF_001649575.2 Kryptolebias marmoratus
CCCCCCCCCCCCCGTTTTTATTATTCCAGAGACTGAATAATTGTGATGAATGTATGTTTAAAAATCAAGACTACAGACAAGATCTGTAAAATGTTGTTTAAGTGTAACAGATTGTAAAAATATTTAATGCTCCAGTCTAAATTTCTAAGCAGAAGGAAGCTTGAAGTAAATCTGTTTGTGATGAAATGACAGTTTCTCCAGCTCTGATTGTTCTAATTATTAGTTTTACTGAATTTATCCCGTTTTGAAACTGGATTTAAAGCTTTTAGACACATTGAAGTAGTGTAAATATTCACTTTTGACTTTTTATCCTCCCAGCCTGAGCGTGCATCCTGACATGGTTACTATAGCAACGGGTCAAGTGGCTGGAAACTCCAAGGATGGGAAGGTACGCCAAAGCTACGCGTTTCTAAATAATAACACAAGTTTCTTGAGAGACAGTTTTACTTTTCAGAAAAAATTGTTTGCATGAACAAAAGAGTAAAAAGATAAAAGAGGTTTAAATCCTGCCTCCTTTTAATCACAAGCTGACAGATTTCCTTCAGGTTTTCATTAAACACATTTGACTTTCTTGGATCAAACAGGAAAACTGAACTATTTCCAAGTAACGAGTCGGCAAGTTAAAACACGACTTCTGCTTGAGTCACGGTTCATATCTGCACCATAACCTCAGAACATGTTTAGGTTTTAACAGTTCCACCTTTTTATCTTCAGTGTTAAAAATGTTTCTTTTTATAACAGCCAGTTGCAAAGAATCCGAACTGTTTTTAACCTTTTGGTTTAGTTTACTTGTGTGTTAGAAATAAGTTCAATTTCTTTCGGCTGAGAAGAAATTAAAGAACAATGAGGGAGATTTTTATGGTAGGAAGATAAAATGTTAGATTTCTTTTTGACAATATTGATAGTTTGCACATCTTAGTGACTCCTCAAACAGAAAAATGCAGCATTATGTAAAGTTTTATGGGAATAAAGATGTGGAGGCTGAGTTTTAACACTCTGATGTGTTTTTGTTCTGCAAATCTGAACACTTTTAGTTTTTTATGTTGGTAGTGACATCAGTTATCTAAATCTATGCCATCCAACACAGAAGCAGAATGGTTTGTAACATTTTCTCTGACATGTTAAGCCCAGATGTCGTTCTTCTTCTGCTGTCTGTCCAGCTGCTTGCTCCTCACGTCCGGGTCTGGGACTCGGTGAGCCTCAACACCCTCCACGTGATCGGGATGGGGGTGTTTGACCGGGCGGTCACCTGCGTGTCTTTCTCCAAGTCGGTGAGCAGCGTTCGGTCCTGCGCTGTAGCTAAAATAAGAACGCGCTCATGTTTTATCTGCTGACGACACTTTGCTCCGCTTCAACATCCAGAACGGTGGAACCTTCCTGTGCGCCGTGGATGACGCCAACGATCACATCCTGTCGGTCTGGAACTGGCAGAAGGAGAAACAACTGGCTGACGTCAAGGTGATCACGTTTATAATCTCTTCCATACAGCAGCATTGTTACTGATCATAAATGAAATATTATTGCTCTTAAATGAAGAAGCTGAATGAATGAGAAGAGAGATGTGATATCGTCTTGTACTGTTATATAAAACGAGCGCTTCTTTCCCCCGGCAGTGTTCCAACGAGTCTGTGCTGGCAGCCATGTTTCATCCCATGGACACCAACCTGATCGTGACCTGTGGAAAGTCTAACATCAACTTCTGGACCATGGACGGCAGCACTCTCACCAAGAGACAGGGCCTGTTTGAGGTGCGGTTACTGACCCGGCCTTTCTGAACCTTCACGGGACGGGAACCTTTTTACTGAATTTATCAGGAAGTGCCCCCGTACACAAGAAAACCTTGTTAGGGTAGCAGAGCATCTCCATCTCCAGTTAAAAACACCACAGGTTAAAGAAAATGTGGTCTACCACACAGCTTTACAGGATGTTTTGTGTTTTTTTTTCTTTCTTCCTAGAAACACGAGAAACCAAAGTATGTGCTGTGTGTGGCTTTTGCTGAAAACGGAGACGCCATCACAGGAGACTCCAGTGGAAACATCTACGTCTGGGCCAAAGGTAGAATCAAAACCAGGCCGTCTGAGAGGAAGAGTTGCTGTTTTACATCTTAACTAGAAAATTAACTTTTACATACTTGCTTCAAAGCAAGAATGCAAAGAGAACAATGTTTCTGAAGGAACTGAGTTTAGTTTAAATTTGACAAACCTACCGTACCATACCGGTTTTGATTTATGAAGCCTTTTAAACAACCAAAGGAGCAAAGTGCTGAACAAAACAAAGAATAAGACAAAACAGCGCAGTCACAAAGTCAAAGCAGCCCTATAATAAAACAGAAAAGTAAGTAAAGGTCAACATCTCACAGGGTGTTTTGTGGTAAATGTCAAAGCTGAACATTTTAGGACAAAATGTGCACAAGTAGTAAGAATGTACAGAAAAATTAAAAACCGTAAAATTAAATGCTGGGTTAGTATTCACTCTAATTAAATCATAGGAGCTTATGAAGATAAAACCAAACTGGTTTGCTTTGCTGCTAAAATATATCCATAGGGGGTGTTTGTGTTGCTGAAGCTCCTCCTCTTGTGCTGGGACAGGTGGGAACCGCATCAGCCAGGTGGTCTCAGGCGCACACGAGGGCGGCATTTTCTCCATTTGTGTCCTGAAGGATGGCACCATGGTGTCTGGGGGCGGGAAAGACCGCAAGGTGGTGCTGTGGGACCACAACTACAGGAAACAGGCTGAGATGGAGGTAGGAGGGGTGGAGCAGTCTTGGGATCTTAAAAATAAAAGCACAAATAATAATAAAAAAGCAGTTTATGTAAAACATCATCAGCAAGGCTATGATGAGATGAAGCACCACATTATTATGATTCGACTGCGTTTTCGGACCTTTTTGTGGTGCGTGCAGGTGGGGGAAGCCCTTGGCCCCGTCCGGGCTCTGGCTGAAGGGAAACCAGGTGAACTCTTCATCGGAACGACCAAGAACGCCATCATCCAAGCAGCCTTCCCCGATACCTTAACCCCGATTGTTCAGGTGCACGAACCGTTTAATGTTTGTTTCGATCAAGCCCCTCCCCCGACGCGTTAAATGACACGTGTGGCGTGTTTGACAGGGTCACACAGATGAGCTGTGGGGTCTGGACGTCCATCCCTCCATGGAGCAGTTTGTCACCTGCTCTCAGGACAAACAGGTCCACCTCTGGGACATCGACTCCCATCAGCCCCTCTGGAGCAAAACCATCGAGGTGAGAGGACGAGGAAATAAATGAGCGTCGAATCTAAAACCGAACAAGCAGCTAATGTGATGTTTTCTTGTGTCAGGATCCGGGGAGGTCTGCAGGTTTCCATCCCAGCGGGGCTGTTGTGGCCGTGGGCACCATGACTGGAAGGTCGGCCTCTCAGCTGAAACTTTCACCCTTCTAATGTCTAAGCTTTGATTTGTTGATCTTTATCACCCACTGCTGGTAGTGTGTTACCATAATGAACCACTGGACAGATTTTAATCAAACTTTCAGGAAACAGCATTCCTTCAAGGCTTTTAATCCTATTTGTGACATCAGACAGAAAACATTATAAAAGACTGTAAAAGGCTTCTAAAATTTGACTTAATTGTCAGTTTTACAATTAAAAAACCATTAAAAACTGTCCTCTTTTAACACTTTGGTGACCTGTGACCTCGTTGACTTGTTGGAGGAATGCCTGTCACCATAATATTACCTTTTTAAAGAAAGAAGTGATCTGTTAGCCCTCGGAGTATGTGTTGGTTATGCCTCTCAGCTACAACAAGTTTTATCTGTAAAAGCAACTGAGTTATGGCCGTTTTTGCATTTTGCTAAGATTAAATGGGATTGACTGTTTCATGATTGTCCAATCCCAGCTCTCGTTCTTTATTAGTGGGTGAACAATCCAACACTTTGTGAGCTTCAGGATGACTTACTTATATAAAGTTTGAGAAAGAATCTGAATCATTTTGGCCCCAAAACTTCGAATCGTTCATCCTCAGATAATCCTGTGAGACTCCTGAGCGCCAGCTATACTGAGGGAAACTTTCAATAATTACTGAAAAAACTTAAAATCCATCTATTGGTTCATGAGATGGTTTGCTAACAGACAAACACATGCAGTTACATGATCGCCCACATTTTAAAAAGTCATGAGATTCCAAGTTTCTGTTCATACTTGTGATTTATTTGGTGTCCCACGTGTGTTTCAGGTGGTTGGTGCTGGACACCGACTCTCGGGATCTGGTTTCTGTGCACACGGATGGAAACGAGATCATTTCTAACGTCAAATACTCTCCAGGTAAAATCCACCCGACGCACTGAGTACAAACATGTTTCGGTCCTTCGGTTAACGGTGAGCTCTGTGCGTCTGCAGACGGGAACTTCCTGGCTGTTGCTTCACACGACAACTTTGTGTACATCTATGCTGTGACTGAGAACGGCCGAAAGTACAGCCGCGTGGGGAAATGTGTGGTAGGTCCATCTTCACACCATGTAGCTAAACACATTTTAAATGATATTTTAGAGCTTTCAGGAAAAACCCTAAAGGCTGAAATAAATCCTACTCGTAAAGCAGCAGCAGATTTTAGAACTGCTGTTTAAAGTTTCAAAATAAAAGCTGAAATGTTCTCATTTTGTTTGGTTCTCTCGTTCCTCAGGGTCACTCCAGCTTCGTTACCCACCTGGACTGGTCGGCAGACAGCCAGTTTCTTGTTACCAACTCAGGAGATTACGAGATCCTCTTCTGTAGGTCTTACCCCTTTATCTGTGTAAACTGTTGTTGGGTTTCGAGCTTCAGGAGGAGAAACTTGACCGAGTGTGAGAAATGTTTTCTTGTTGTTGTTTTCAGGGGAGGCAGGCAGCGGGAAACATGTCACCAACATGGACACAGTGCGCAACCTGGAGTGGGCCACTTACACCTGCACGCTGAGCTTCAGCACCTTTGGTAGGTCGTTAAATAAGAGACACAGCAGCACTGGGATGGTTTTGTTCGTAAAAAAAAGTCCCTGATCGGTGTTGAACGTTGAACATCACCTGCCCGGTGGCAGCTTCAAACGTCTGTCCTGCTGGATTTATGCAACGTTTACCGAGCAGACCCAGGTCAAGCTTTCTCTCCTGACTTTGTGTTTTTCCTCAGGCTGAAACAGAACATGGAGTTAACATCAATATTTGTCTCCTTCTAACTCTCCCGCTGCTTTCTTCTGTCTCTTTGTCTCGCAGGAATTTGGCCAGATGGAGCAGACGGCACGGACATCAACGCAGTGTGCAGGTCACATGACGGATCCCTGCTGGCCTCTGCTGATGATTTTGGCAAAGTGCACTTGTTCTCCTTCCCCTGTTCTCAACCAAGGGTCGGTCTCTGAAACTCACACGTTCTTACACAGTTCCTGTCTGCATGTCTGCACACAGTTTCAGTTATTTCACTGATGTTTAATACTGTGAAGTCATCCAGCACTTATTCCTGGATTGTGTTTGATGCATTAACATCATAAACGCTAAAAGTTCTGCAGAAAAGACAATCATCATCAAAAACAGGTTCAAGTTTTCAGATTGGCTCAGACTCCCAGATGCTCCAACAGGTAGAAGATGTTATTAAAGCTCCAGGAGGGGAATTTAAGGCATTTGATGATTTAAACCAGAACGTGTGCAAAGCATGAAAGACTGTCCAAATTCTGTTACTGTGGTGTCCTTCTGCTTGTTGCAAAAGAGTAATACAGTAAATGAAAAGGTTGTTTCTTTGTGAAAAACTGATGTAAGGATGAGACTAAAGGTGTCCGTCCAGTTGTGTTATTCTATAAAAACAGATAAAGACGTAGATACACACAGGCTGCACTCAGGACATCCATGCAGTTGTGTGTGTGTGTGTTCCTGTAAACTGTATTTAAATTAGGACAAAGACGAGGCTCGTGTTCACTCAGCACTTTTCAGACTCAAATGTGTCCCGGATTCTCTTACAGTGAGTCCGACATCGAAGCTAACATGCAGAGCGATAAAACGAATCTGAAACGAAAGGCTTGGCATTTCTCGAAGGAATGCATATCGCCCGCCGTCTCTCATGAGTTTTAGACAGAGATCATCTCAGGATGAGATGGGACAGAGTGACAGCTTGTAAATAATATTATGTGTGATGTTGTGGAATCTGTCAGCACTCTCAGCTGCTGCCTCACCAAGTTTTAGTTTAATTTGTAGATTTTTGTGTTTGCTGAAGTCAGTTAGGTGTGGCAACAATAATATATACACACAGGCATGGGCAAAAGCTTTGAAACTTGTTATTGGACTTTTTTTTTTCCTGCAGGCTCCAAGTCACGAGTACGGCGGCCACAGCAGTCACGTGACCAACGTGGCCTTCCTGCACAACAACAGTCACCTGATCTCCAACGGCGGGAAGGACACCAGCATCCTGCAGTGGGTGGTTGCCTAGGTAACGCTGTTCATCCTCCCCTCAGAGACCAGCACCACATCTCACCTCTCCTCCAGATTCTTCACTTCCTGCCGTTAGGTGGCAGCGCTCCTCCGTGCCTACCGGAAACTTACACACTCTCTGCTGCGCCGACGCACTGATGTCACGGCAGATTTACTGTAAAATAAAGAAATAACTCGCAGGCAGCGGGATGCTGAAGCTGTTAAACGCGTGACTGGCCTGTGATTTTTACCGTTAGTACTTATTGTGCCTAAACTGTGTCCATTCTAATCCCCTTTATCTGGGAATTTCACCTACTTCAAATAAGATGAGGCTCCTTTCTTACAGAGCAGGATTAAATGAATGTTACACAGCTGGGGTTTGATTTTTCAAAAAGAATAAACACAAAATGCAAACATACCCCTGAATGTTTAAGGAAATCAGCTGGTTTTGTAAGAAAGGAGCTTCGATGTTCCGATTTGGACTCTTCGGGTTCAAACGAGGCTCGTTCCTGGAACATGCTCCGGCCTCTCCTGTAGCTAGAAACCAGTTTCCCCTTCAGGCTTGAAACAAACTTTTTTTCAGGGATCTATTAGAGCAGAATGTAACTTTTTCACACTTTGATATTCCAAAGCTGGAGAGGACGGTGGATGATCCGGGTCCTGGAGTAGGTGGCGTTCCCTCCTCTGAGCCCATCGCCTCGTTCTCTTCCACTTTCCACTCCTTTAACTTGACTTCCAAAGTCTCCTGAGGTGCAGATTGTCTCGTAGTGTTTTGTCGAGCTTTTGGAGGTAGTTAGCGGTATGAAGTGTCCGTTTTATCACCCCCCTTCTGCAGACTGCTGTTTGTTCTGCTGTAACTGTGCTGAGGAGGCATTAGATGGCGCTGCAGTGCAAGGCGACGAGCATGACAGGCTGCTGTAGATGCTGATAATGTTGCAGAAATCTCTAGAGTAAACGTCTATATTATGCAGTATATTTGAGTGGCTGTAGTATTTTAATATTTATCTGTAACAACAGTGGATGTCATTAATATTATTGTGGCAGAACGGTCAGGCTGGCTGCTGTGCTTCTGAAATGAGAATGAGCTGTGCTTCGCCACCTTTCTGTTTTGTTAATAAAGTTTTGGTTTTTTACCCACATGTATTTGTTGTTTATCTTTTGTCACAAACAAAAAGTGCTGAATCTTTGCAGTAAAATATGTGGCTCGTATAACAAGTCTTGTACTTTCAGTGGAACAGAACGATGCCACTTTTAGAAACTAAATATTTTATAACAAAATATAAAAGCTGAAGTCCACTGATGAGCAGTTTTAATGGTTACAAAGCTCCTATTGTTGATTTATGCATGTCTAAACCTTAGAGATGGGTAAAAGGGAAGCTGAGATCATAGAAGGTGGAAATAATAAATTATAATCTCTTCATCTCAGACAGAATGGTTTATACATTCAGTAATTACATATATAATCAAAACTTGTATATAAATGTTTATTTCTAATTTAACAGAAACATGATTTCATGTTCACAAATTTATAAAAGGCACAAAAATAGTTAATCTGAAACATTTCTGTGAACCTGTTCTGGATTACAGTTTTTACTTTAATTTCTGCTAAAGAGAAACTAAATCTTTCCGATTTAAACCCATGAAGTGAACAACAATATGTGAGTGTTTTAGAATTATAAATATTCACTGATTCAAACATAATATCACTTAAACAGTCGGCTTCAGTTTACAGTAAAATTCTGTCAGCCACGAATCAACATGAACTGCTGTAAATGTTTATAACACAATGAGAAACAAGAGACGGTTCTGTCAAATTTACAGTTTTTAAAAACAGCACTGCGTCATATGTTAGCAGAACTTTTAGAGTGAAATTCTGGGAATCACTTCTGTGGTGTTTTTAGCTTTTCCCCCCATAAATTATAAAATAAAATAAATTATACTGCCCTCTCCGTTTTTTTCATTTTACAGTTCAGAAGTCGGCTGCTTAAAGTAATTTTTTATTTTTTCTTCTATCCTTGAAGTTTTCAAGATGTTTAGAGTTCTGCCAAGTAATTATTGTGTAATTATTCCATAAAATTATAATTTTAAATATAAAGAATCCCATCCGATCATTTTATTTAAAACTGTATATTCTAATGAGAAATATTGAAATGTTTCTGATTTATTCTTTTCTAAACTCACTTTGTTCAGGGGTCACGGGTCAAAGGTGAAGGACGGGTCATAAATTAAAGAATCAGACTACTTTGCTATAATAAAATAAACAAATTGTCAGTAAAGTTAGTTATTTTGTCTTCGTTCCAGAAGCAAAGTTACTCAAAATCCCTGAAGAACTGATCCTCTAACAGAAACAATAAAGGTTTGGGCCTTTATTCTGTGAAATCCTCAGAAATGTTTGAGGAAGATAAGATAAATAAAAGTCAAGCGCAGGAAACTTTTCATTTTTCTTTTTTTTTTTTTTTTTTTTAAAGGAAGATGTGTCGTGAGAACAGAAATGGAACCGAGTTGTTCTCATGTTCCCCGAGCCACTTAATGAGATAAAACAGGACGGAAGATTGTGACAGTCGGAGGTCTCTTTAGTAAAAGTCCAGCCCCCCGAGGCCGCTGCGTGCAAACACAAACACACAGCAGCTCCGAAATCAGCCGAAATCTGCTGTACATCAGCTACTGATGTCACAGAACAAACAAACAAACAAACAAACAAACAAACAAACAAACAAACACACAGCTGGAGACAGGAACCGCTTCATCAAAGTCCAGATTTCACCACCGATGCTGTTTTAATGCCTCCTTTGTGATATTATCAGGTCTTAAAATAAAAAATAAATTCTGTATCGATATACAGTCCTGATCAAAATCTTAAGACCAGTCAAAAAATTGCAAGAATTTGCATTTTGCACTATTGGATCTTAAGAAGGTTCTAAGTAGAGCTTCACAATGTTAAAGGAAAAAATCAGAACTTTTGAACAGGGAATTTTCTGCAAACTGCATTTACACTCAGACATGATTTTTTTCAGCTGATCAAAAGTTTAAGACCATAGCTCAAAAAAAAACAAAAACCCCCCAAAACAGAAATCAAAGTGTCAAAAAAAAGGACTCAGTAATGAGTAGCTCCACCATTCTTGTTGATGACTTCAAACAATCGTTTAAGCATGCTTGATGCCAGTGTTTCCAGGAGGCTAGTGGGAACGTTGCTCCAAGTGTTGAAGATGGCTTCACGAAGGGCATCCACTGTCTGGAACTGATGTCCATTTTTGTAAACTTCCCTTGCCATCCATCCCCAAATGTTCTCAATTGGGTTT